>NC_140062.1:814679-904016 GCF_963513975.1 Fringilla coelebs
GATATTTAATTAGCTTGATGACCTCATTAATTAGCTCACTTCATCATGAATGGCTTGATATTTAATTAGCTTGATTGCCTCATTAATTAGCTCACTTCATCATGAATGGTTTGATATTTAATTAGCTTGGTTACCTCATTAATTAGCTCACTTCATCATGAATGGCTTGATATTTAATTAGCTTGATTGCCTCATTAATTAGCTCACTTCATCATGAATGGCTTGATATTTAATTAGCTTGATTACCTCATTAATTAGCTCACTTCATCATGAATGGCGTTAATGACTGAGCCAGCAGCGTTTCTGTGGGGTCAGATGCGACGTCATTAATGTCATTTATGTCTTTAACATAATTAATGTAATTAACATAATTAATGTCATTAATGTAATTAACGTAATTAACCTCATTAACGTAATTAAGGATGCCAGACTCTGTGACCTGGGGCACCTCATTAGCTAAAACAATGCACTGAGTTAATGAGACGGGGGATGCCTAATGAGAAGAGTTAATTACTTTATTGCTAATTAGCTAACGAGCTTCCTGCGGTTTTTTTCCCACTTTTCTCATTTTTTCCCATTTTTCCTTTTCCCATTTTTCCTTTTTCCATTTTCCTTTCACATTTTTCCTTTTCCCATTTTCCTTTTCCTATTTTCCTTTTTCCATTTTCCTTTCCCCATTTTTCATTTTCCCCTTTTCCTTTTTCCCACTTTTCTCATTTTTTCCCCATTTTCTTTCCCTATTTTTCATTTTCCCCTTTTTCTTTTTCCCACTTTTCTCCCATTTCCCCCCAATGTTTTCCTCCATTTCCCTTTTTTCTCATTTTTCCCTTTATCCCCATTTTCCCCATGTTTTCCCCCATTTTCCCCCATGTTTTCCCTGTTTTCCCTATGTTTTTCCCATTTCTCCCCCTTTTCTTCCCATTTTCCCCATTCCTCCCCTTCTTTCTTCCCATTCTTCCTCATTTCCCCCACTTTCCCCCTCTTTTTTCCCTTCCCCCCCATTTCCCCCCACATTCCCCCCCATTCCCACATTTTCCCCCTTTTCCCCCCATTTTTCCCACATTCCCCCCCTTTTCCCCCATTTTTCCCCATTTCCCCCATTTTCCCCCCATTTTCCCCTATTTTTTCCCCATTCCCCCCATTTTTCCCCCTTTCCCCCCCATTTTTCCCACATTCCCCCCCATTCCCACGTTTTCCCCCTTTTCCCCCCATTTTTCCCCCTTTTCCCCCCATTTTTCCCCCATTCCCCCCCATTCCCACATTTCCCCCGTTTTTCCCACATTCCCCCCATTTCCCCCCCTTTCCCCCCCTTTCCCCCCCATTTTTCACAATTTCCCCCATTTTTCCCCTTTTCCCCCCATTTCCCCCCCTTTTCCCCCATTTTTTCCCCATTTCCCCCTGTTTCCCCCCTTCCCCCCCCCATTTTTCCCCATTTCCCCGTTTCCCCCATTTTCCCCCATCTGCCCCCCACATTCCCAACACTCCCCCCATTCCCCCCATTTTACCCCCACCTTTCCCCCCCTTTTCCCCCATTTTTCCCCATCCCCCCCATTTCTCCCCCCCATTCCCTCCCATTTTTCCCCCATTCCCTCCCATTTTTCCCCTATTTCCCCACATTTTCCCCTCGTTTCCCCCTCCATTTCCCCCCATTTCCCCCCCATTTCCCCCCATTTCTCCCCCATTTCCCCACATTTCCCCACACTTCCCCCCATTTCTCCCCATTCCCCCCATTTCCCCCCCATTTCTCCCCCCATTTCCCCCCCATTCCCCCCCATTTCTCCCCCCATTTTTCCCCCCTCCATTTCCCCACATTCCCCTACATTCCCCCCCCATTTCCCCCCATTTCCCCCCATTTTCCCCCCATTTTCCTATTTCCCCCATATTTTCCCCCACATTCCCCCCATGTTTCCTCCACACTCCCCCCATTTTTCCCCCTTTTCCCCATTCCCCCCCCATTTTCCCCCACATTCCCCCCATTTCTCCCCCCATTCCCCCCCACATCCCCCCACATTCCCTCCCTCCATTTCCCCCCCATGTTTCCCCCATTTCTCCCCCATTTCCCCCCCATTTTTCCCCACATTTCCCCCCCATTTCCCCCCATTTTCCCCCCATTTCCCCCCATTTCCCCCCATTTCTCCCCCCATTTCTCCCCCATTCTCCCCCATTTTCCCCCACATTTTCCCCCCACATTCCCTCCATTTCCCCCCATGTTTCCCCCCTTTTCTCCCCCCATTTCCCCCCATTTCCCCATGTTTTCCCCCACATTCCCCCCATGTTTCCCCCACATTCCCATTTTTCCCCACATTCCCTCCCATTTGCACCCCCCATTTCCCCCCATTTCCCCACATTACCCCCCCCATTTCCCCCCCATTTCTCCCCATTTCCCCCCCATTTCCCCCCCATTTCCCCCCATTCCCCCCATTTCCCCCCACTCCCCCCATTTCTCCCCCAATTCCCCCTCCCCAGCTGGCAGCCCGTGGCCCAGGCCGTGCTCCAGCAGCGCTCACTGCTCTCTGCGCTGCTGCAGCGCCTGGCCGAGCGGCACCGCGAGCTGCAGCGCCGTGCCCGCCAGCTGCACGCCTGGTCAGTGTGTCCCTGAGTGTCCCTGAGTGTCACCTGAGTGTCCCTGAGTGTCCCTGAGTGTCCCTGTGTGTCCCTGTCCCCATGTCCCCTCCCCAGCGCTCGCTGCTCTCTGCGCTGCTGCAGGCCTGGCTGAGCGGCACCGCGAGCTGCAGCGCCGCGCCCGCCAGCTGCACGCCTGGTCAGTGTCACTGAGTGTCCCCTGAGTGTCACTGAGTGTCCCTGAGTGTCCCTGAGTGTCACCTGAGTGTCACTGAGTGTCCCTGAGTGTCCCTGTGTACCCCCCCCCCCCCCCATCCCCTCCCCAGCGCTCGCTGCTCTCTGCGCTGCTGCAGCGCCTGGCCGAGCGGCACCGCGAGCTGCAGCGCCGCGCCCGCCAGCTGCACGCCTGGTCAGTGTCCCTGAGTATCACCTGAGTGTCCCTGAGTGTCACTGAGTGTCCCCTGTGTGTCCCTGTGTGTCCCCTCCTGCCCCCCACGTGTCCCCTGTGTCCCCTGCTGTCCCTTGCTGTCACCCGAGGGTTCCCTGAGTGTCCCTTGCTGTCCCCTGAGTGTCCCTGCTGTCCCCTGCTGAGTGTCCCCATGTCCCCTGCGGTCCTCTGCTGAGTGTCCCCTCTGTCCCCTGAGTGTCCCCTCTGTCCCCTGCTGTCCCCTGAGTGTCCCTGCTGTCCCTGAGTGTCCCCTGTGTCCCCACTGTCCCCGTGTCCCAGCTCGCGGCGGGTGTCGGACGCGCAGCAGCGGCTGCAGGTGGAGGTGAAGCTGGCCATCCTGCAGGTGATGCGCGAGCTCAACAAGCGCGCCCAGGCCCTGGTGGGCGACGTCCAGGTGAGCCCGTGCCACCCCCGTGTCCCCACCCTGCCCTGTCCCCGTGTCCCCAGCCCCGCCCTGTCCCCGTGTCCCCACCCTGCCCTGTCCCCCTGTCCCCAGCCCTGCCCTGTCCCCCTGTCCCCACCCCTGCCCTGTCCTTGTGTCCCCACCCTGCCCTGTCCCCCTGTCCCCAGCCCCACCCTCTCCCCACCCCTGCCCTGTCCCTGTGTCCCCACCCCACGCTGTCCCCGTGTCCCCAGCCCTGCCCTGTCCCCGTGTCCCCACCCTGCCTTGTCCCCAGCCCTGCCCTGTCCCCCTGTCCCCACCCTGCCCTGTCCCCCTGTCCCCAGCCCCGCCCTGTCCCTGTGTCCCCACCCTGCCCTGTCCCCGTGTCCCCAGCCCCGCCCTGTCCCCGTGTCCCCACCTCGCGCTGTCCCCCTGTCCCCACCTCGCGCTGTCCCCCTGTCCCCAGCCCCGCCCTGTCCCTGTGTCCCCAGCGTGTCACCGAGGGCCGGCGGCAGCAGCTGGAGCTGGTTTGCACCCCCAGCCCTGCCTCTCCCTGGTGTCACCCTGCTGTGTCCCCCCACGGTGTGACCCCTGTCCCTGTGTCCCCCTCGGTGTGACCCCTGTCCCTGTGTCCCCCTCGGTGTGACCCCTGTCCCTGTGTCCCCCTCGGTGTGATCCCTGTCCCTGTGTCCCCTCCCCAGTGTGACCCCACTGTCCCCCACTGTGTCCCCTCCCCAGTGTGACCCCGCTGTCCCCCACTGTGTCCCTCCACAGTGTGACCCCTGTCCCCGTGTCCCCAGCGTGTCACCGAGGGCCGGCGGCAGCGGCTGGAGCGGCAGTGCCGGTGTGCAGCCCCAGCCCTGTCCCTCCCCGGTGTCACCCCCCTGTCCCTGCTGTGACACCCCTGTCCCCGTGTCCCCAGTGTGTCACCGAGGGCCGGCGGCAGCGGCTGGAGCGGCAGTGCCGGTGTGCAGCCCCAGCCCTGTCCCTGCTGTGACACCCCTGTCCCTGTGTCCACCCCGGTGTCACCCCCCTGTCCCTGCTGTGTCCCTCCCTGTGGTGACACCCCTGTCCCCGTGTCCCCAGCGTGTCACCGAGGGCCGGCGGCAGCGGCTGGAGCGGCAGTGCCGGGCGCTGAGCCGGGCGCGCCGCCAGCAGGAGCACGTGCTGCGCTTCGGGGCCCGCGCGCTGCACGGCCGGCACGGCACCGCCCTGCTGCTCTCCAGGAGGCTGGTGAGGGGGATTGGGAACCCCAAAATACCCCGGGGACCCCCCCAGGGAACCCCAAAATACCCTGGGGACCCCCTCAGGGAACCCCAAAATACCCCGGGGACCCCCTCAGGGAACCCCCAGGGAACCCCAAAATACCCCAGGGACCCCCAGGGAACCCCAAAATACCACGGGAACCCCAAATACCCCAGGGACCCCCAGGGAACCCCCCAAATACCCCGGGAATCCCCCCAGGGACCCCCAGGGAACCCCAAAATACCCCGGGAACCCCCTCAGGGACCCCCAGGGAACCCCAAATACCCCAGGGACCCCTCTGGAGACCCCCCAGGGTGGGGGTGGCACTTGGGGACACTTGTGGCCTTTGTGGCTGTGACTCTGCCCTCAGAGTGGGGCCAGCCCCATTTCCTGCTCCATGATGTCCCCGGTGTCCCCTGGTGTCCCCTGGTGTTCCCTTGGTGTCCCCAATGTCCCCAATGTGTACCCAGGTGCAGGCACAGCTGCTGGGAGCCCTGGGGGTGTCAGTGTCCCCCTGATGTCCCCAATGTCCCCAATGTCCCCAGGTGCAGGCACAGCTGCTGGGGGCCCTGGGGGTGTCAGTGTCCCCCTGATGTCCCCAATGTCCCCAATGTGTCCCCAATGTCCCCAATGTCCCCGGGTGCAGGCGCAGCTGCTGGGGGCCCTGGGGGTGTCAGTGTCCCCCTGATGTCCCCGATGTCCCCAATGTCCCCAATGTCCCCAGGTGCAGGCACAGCTGCTGAGGGCCCTGGGGGTGTCATTGTCCCCCTGATGTCCCCAATGTCCCCAATGTGTCCCCAATGTCCCCAGGTGCAGGCACAGCTGCTGGGGGCCCTGGGGGTGTCAGTGTCCCCAATGTCCCCAATGTCCCCAGGTGCAGGCACAGCTGCTGGGGGCCCTGGGGGTGCCCCTGGAGCCCCCCGAGCCGCAGGGGGAGCTGCGGTTCCAGTGGGACCTGCAGGGATGGACACGGAGCGCCCAGAGCTTCGGTGAGGGGACACTGGGGACACTGGGGACACTGAGGGGACAGCTGGGGACACTGGGGACAGCTGGGGGGACAGTGGGGACACTGCGGTTCCAGTGGGACCTGCAGGGATGGACACGGAGCGCCCAGAGCTTCGGTGAGGGGACACTGGGGACACTGGGGGGACACTGGGGACAGCTGGGGACACTGAGGGGACAGTGGGGACACTGAGGGGACACTGGGGACACTGGGACACTGGGGGGACAGCTGGGGACACTGAGGGGACAGTGGGGACACTGCGGTTCCAGTGGGACCTGCAGGAATGGACACGGAGCGCCCAGAGCTTCAGTGAGGGGACACTGGGGACACTGAGGGGACACTGAGGGGACACTGAGGGGACAGTGGGGACACTGAGGGGACACTGAGGGGACAGTGGGGACACTGGGGGGACAGCTGGGGACACTGAGGGGACACTGGGGACAGCTGAGGACAGTGGGGACACTGGGGGGACACTGGGGACAGCTGAGACACTGAGGGGACAATGGGACCTGCAGGGATGGACCCGGAGTGCCCAGAGCTTTGGTGAAGGGACAATGGGGACACTGAGGGGACAGTGGGGACACTGAGGGGACAGCTGGGGACACTGGGGACAGCTGGGGACACTGGGGACAGCTGGCACACTGAGGGGACAGCTGGGGACACTGGGGACAGTGGGGGACAGCTGGGGACACTGGGGACAGTGGGGACACTGAGGGGACACTGGGGGACACTGGGGGGACAATGGGGGGCAGCTGGGACACTGAGGGGACAGTGAGGGGACAGCTGGGGACACTGGGGACAGTTGGGACACTGGGGGGACGATGGGGACACTGAGGGAACAGTGGGGACATCTGGGGGACAGCTGGGATACTGGGGGGACAGTGAGGGACAGCTGGGGACACTGAGGGGACCTCTGGGGACAGCTGGGGACACTGGGGGGACAGCTGGGACACTGAGGGGACAGTGGGGACACTGAGGGGGACAGTGGAACCTGCAGGGATGGACCTAGAGAGCCCAGAGCTTCGGTGAGGGGGACAATGGGGACACTGGGGGGGGACAGTGAGGGGACAGTGAGGGACAGCTGGGGGGACACTGGGGACACTGAGGGGACAGTGGGGGACAATGGGGGGACAGCCAGGGGGACACCAGGGGACAGGGACACAAGGGACAAGGGCATGGGGTGACAAAGGACAGGAGGGCTGAGAGTGGCAGTGACAGGGGGTGACAGGGAGGGGGTGGCAAGGGACAGGGGGGTGACGGGGAGGGGGTGACAAGGGACGGGGGGTGACAGGGAGGGTGTGACAAGGGAAAAGGTGTGACAGGGAGGGGGTGACAGGGAACAGGGGGTGACTGGGGAAAGGATGTCCCAGGGAAGGGGTGACAAGGGACAAGGGGGGTCGGGGGGGTGACAAGAGACAAGGGGGGTGACAGGGAGGGGGGTGACAAGGGACAAGGGGGGTGAGGGAGGGGGTGACGGGGGGGGTGACAGGGAGGGGGGTGACAAGGGACAGGGGGTGACGGGGGGGGGTGACAAGGGGGGTCAGGGAGGGGGGTGACAAGGGGGGGTGACAGGGGACAGGGGGTGACAGGGAGGGGGTGACAAGTGACACAGGGGGTTAGGGGACCGCAGTGTCCCCTGACCCCCTCCCCCCCCTCCAGGCACCATCATCTCGGAGCCGCCCCTCCCCCTCTCGCAGAGCCCCCCCCCGCGGCCCCTCCCCCACCTCGCAGGTACCCGGGGACATTCTGGGGGTGCCACCCCCCCTGTGATGTCCCCACCCCTCCCCCATGTCCCCGCAGGTACCCGGGGGACATTCTGGGGGTGCCACCCCCCCTGTGATGTCCCCACCCCTCCCCCGATGTCCCCTCCCCCACCTTGCAGGTACCTGGGGACATTCTGGGGGTGCCAGCCCCTGATGTCCCCTCCCCCTGTCCTGTCCTGCAGGGCCACCCCCAGGTGGTGACGGGGGGCCAGGTGACACCGGAGCTGCTCCTGCAGGGTCCCCCCCAGCTGTCACCTCCCCCCCAGCTGTCACCTCCCCCACGGCTGTCACCTCCCCCCCTGGAGCCAGCCCCGAGCCCCGAGCCGGGTGAGGGGACAGGGGAGGGGACAGGGGGACAGGGGGACAGGGGGACAGGGGAGGGGACAGGGGAGGGGACACGGGGACAGGCGATGGGGATGGGGATGGGAGGGGACAGGGGACACAGGGACAGGGACACGGGAGGGGACAGGGGGACAGGGGAGGGGACAGGGGGGACATGGGAGGGGACAGGGGATGGGGAGGGGACAGGGGGACAGGGGAGGGGACAGGGGATGGGGAGGGGACAGGGGGACATGGGAGGGGACAGGGGATGGGCAGGGGACAGGGGGGACAGGGGGTGGGGACATAGGGACAGGGGATGGGGATGGGAGGGGACAGGGGACAAGGGAGGGGACACAGGGACAGGGACACGGGAGGGGACAGGGGGACAGGGGATGGGGACACGGGAGGGGACAGGGGATGGGGACAAGGGGACAGGGACACGGGAGGGGACAGGGGATGGGGACAAGGGGACAGGGACACGGGGAGGGGACAGGGGATGGGGACAAGGGGACAGCCACAGGCAGTCCCTGACTGGCGTTTGTCACCAGCCACCAGCCCTGAGAACGGCGTCACCGGAGGCAGGACGTGAGTGGGGAGGGCGGTGTCACTGTCCCTTGTCACCCCCTGCCACCCCTGGGATCCCCCTGTCCCTTGTCACCCCCGTCCTGGTCCCTCCTGTCCCTTGTCACTCCTGTGCTGTCCCTTGTCCCAGGGTGACCCTGTCCCCTGTCCCAAGGGTGACCCTGTCCCCTGTCCCTTATCCTGGGGTGACACTGTCCCATCCCAGGGTGACCCTGTCCCCTGTCCCCAGGTGACCCTGTCCCCTGTCCCCGGGTGACCCTGTCCCCTGTCCCAGAGTGACCCTGTCCCCTGTCCCCTGTCCCAGGGTGACCCTGTCTCCTGTCCCCTGTCCCAGGGTAACCCTGTCCCATGTCCCCTGTCCCCTGTCCCAGGGTGACCCTGTCCCAGAGGTGACCCTGTCCCCTGTCCCAGGGGTGACACTGTCCCATGTCCCCTGTCCCCTGTCCCAGGGTGACCCTGTCCCTTATCCCAGGGGTGACACTGTCCCCTGTCCCCGGGTGACCCTGTCCCCTGTCCCAGGGTAACACCTGTCCCCTGTCCCATATCCCAGAGGTGACCCTGTCCCCTGTCCCAGGAGTGACCCTGTCCCCTGTTCCTTGTCCCCTGTCCCTGGGTGACCCTGTCCCCTGTCCCCTGTTCCTTGTCCTCTGTCCCTGGGTGACCCTGTCCCCTGTCCCCTGTCCCTGGCTGACCCTGTCCCCTGTCCCTGGCTGACCCTGTCCCCTGTCCCAGAGGTGACCCTGTCCCCTGTCCCCTGTCCCAGGGTGACCCTGTCCCAGGGGTGACCCTGTCCCCTGTCCCCTGTCCCCGGGTGACCCTGTCCCCTGTCCCCTGTCCCCTGTGCAGGAGGGACCCCGGCAGTTCCCCGCGGGAGGAGAAGCTCGTTAAGACGCTGCTCATTAAGCGGTAATTAGAGAGTGGGGGAGGGGAGGAGGGACCCTGGCACCGCTCTGTCCCTTGTCACCTGTCACCCTAGCCAGGGCCACCTGCAGCCCCTCCTGACCTGTCCCTTGGCCAGGATGTCCCTGTCCCCTGTCCTGGGGTCCCCCTGTGCCAGGACCCCCCGTCCCTGTCCCCTGTCCCCAGCCCTCCCCAGCCTTGTCACTGTCACTGTCCCCCTGAGCCTTGTCAATGTCACTGTCCCCAACCCTCCCCAGCCTTGTCATTGTCCCTGTCCCCAACCCTCCCCAGCCTTGTCACTGTCATTGTCCCCTGTCCCCAGCCCTCTCTAGCCCTGTCACTGTCCCTGTCCCCTGTCCCCAACCCTCCCCAGCCTTGTCACTGTCACTGTCACTGTCACTGTCCCCAACTCTCCCCAGCCTTGTCCAGAATGTCCCTGTCCCCTGTCTTCAACCTTGTCACTGTCAATGTCCCCCTGAGCCTTGTCACTGTCCCCAACCCTCCCCAGCCTTGTCACTGTCCCCAACCCTCCCCAGCCTTGTCACTGTCCCTGTCCCTGTCCCCAACCTTCCCCAGCCTTGTCACTGTCCCTGTCCCCTGTCCCCAACCCTCCCCAGCCTTGTCCCTGTCCCTTGTCCCCCTGTCCCTTGTCCCGCTGTCCCAGAGCTCTCAGGGACCCCCAGCCCCCCGATCTCCCAAGATCCCCCCCCGAATTTTAGGGTCCCCAGGTGACCCCTCTGTCCCCCAGGATCCCCCCTGGAGTTTTGGGGTCCCCGTGTGACCCCGCTGTCCCCCAGGAGGGGTCCCCTGAGTTTTGAGGCCCCCCCAGGTGACCCCGCTGTCCCCCAGGAGGACCCCCCGAGTTTTGGGGTCCCCGTGTGACCTCGCTGTCCCCCAGGAGGGGCCCCCCGAGTTTCGGGGCCCCCCAGGTGACCCCTCTGTCCCCCAGGAGGGGCCCCCCCGAGGCCCAGGGCAGCCCCCCGAGTTTCGGGGCCCCCCATGTGACTCCGCTGTCCCCCAGGATCCCCTCTCAGAGGTTTTGGGGCCCCTGTGTGACCCCTCTGTCCCCCAGGAGGGGACCCCCCGAGGCCCAGGGCAGCCCCCCGAGTTTGGGGGCCCCCCGGCTCCCCAAGCAGCCGCGGGTGAGCCTGGAGCGCCTGGAGCTGGACCTGGAGCTGGACCCGGCACAGCCGCCCGTGTTCCGCATCTTCCCGGGGCCCTCGGCACAGGAGTTCAGCCTGATCGTCATCGAGCAGGGGACAGCCGAGGGGACAGAGGGGACAGCCCAGGGGACAGCCCAGGGGACAGCCCAGGGGACAGAGGGGACAGAGGGGACGGTGCAGCCGCATGGAGCTCTGCTTGTCAAGGTGAGTGACGCCCGTGTCCCCTCCCCATCTCTGTCCCCCTTCCCATCCCCCTCCAGTGTCCCCTGCCCTCACTGTGTCCCCTGTCCCCTAACCCTGTCCTCGAGCCTGTCCCTGTCCCCTGTCCCTCACCATGTCCCCTGTCCCCAACCATGTCTCCTGTCCCTGTCTCCTGTCCTTGACTGTGTCCCCTGTGTCCCTGACCATGTCCCCTGTCTCTGTCCTTGTCTCCTGCCCTGCCCTGTCCCCTAATCCTGTCCTCGAGCCTGTCCCTGTCCCCTGCCCTGTGTCCCCTGTCCCCTGCCCTGTCCCTGTCCCCTGTCCCTGACCCTGTTCCTGACCCTGTCCCTGTCCCCTGCCCTGTCCCCTGTCCCTGTCTCTATCTCTGTCCCCTGACCCTGTCCCTGTCTCTATCCCTGTCCCTGTCCCTGTCCTTGTCTCTATCCCTGTCCCTGTCTCTATCCCTGTCCCTGTCCCTTGCCCTGACCTTGTCCCTGTCCCCGTCTCTATCCCTGTCCCTGTCCCTGTCCCCTGCCCTGTCCCTTGTCCTTGTCCCCTGCCCTGTCCCTTGTCCCTGTCCCCTGCCCTGTCCCTGTCCCCTGTCCCTGTCTCTATCCCTGTTCCTGTCCCCTGCCCTGTGTCCCCTGTCCCTGTCCCCTGCCCTGTCCTGTCCCCTGTCCCTGTCCCCTGTCCTGACCATGTCCCCTGACCCTGTCCCTGTCCCCTGTCCCTGTCCCCTGCCCTGTCCCCTGTCCCTGTCTCTATCCCTGTCCCCTGACCCTGACCCTGTCCCTGTCCCCTGTCCCTGTCCCCTGCCCTGTCCCCTGTCCCTGTCTCTATTCCTGTCCCCTGTCCCTGTCTCTATCCCTGTCTCCTGCCCCTGTCCCCTGACCCTGTCCCTGTCCCCTGCCCTGACCGTGTCCCTGTCCCCTGTCCCCTGTCCCTGTCCCCTGCCCTGACCGTGTCCCCCCTGGCAGGAGGAGCAGCAGGAGTCGCCCATCGGTGACACCGGGGACACCAAACCCGTGGGGCTGCTGCCCCCTGCCCCGGGGGAGCCGGGCCCTGCCCCGGGCCCCGACCCTGCCCCGGGGGGGCTCCCGGGGGGGCTCCCGGGGGTCTCGTGCTGCCGCGTGTGCGGCCAGGCCGGGGCCGTGGTGATGTGCGACCGCTGCCAGCGCTGCTTCCACCTGCACTGCCACCTGCCCGCGCTGCAGGACGTGCCCAGGTAGGGGACACGGGGAGGGGACACGGGGAGGGAGGGGACACGGCACCGGGGAGGGGACACGGGGAGGGGACACGGCACCGGGATGGGGACACGGCACCGGGATGGGGACACGGGGAGGGGAGGGGACATGGCACCGGGGAGGGGAGACGGCACCGGGATGGGGACACGGGGAGGGGATACGGCATCGGGGAGGGGACACGGGGACCGGGGAGGGGACACGGCACCGGGATGGGGACACGGCACCGGGATGGGGACACGGGGAGGGAGGGGACACAGGGAGGGGAGGGGACACGGCACCAGGGAGGGGACACGGCACCGGGATCTGCCACGGGGAGGGGACACGGCACCGGGGAGGGGACACAGCACCTGTTCCCCTGTTCCCTTTCCCTCATTCCCGATGCCCCGTTCCCAATCCCCGTTCCCCTGTTCCCTTTCCCCCATTCCCGATCTCCATTCCCCCATCCCCGTTCCCCCATTCCTGATCCCTGATCCTGATCCCCGTTCCTGACCATTCCTGTTCCCAATCCCCATCCCCGATCCCCATTCCCGATCCCCGTTCCCCCATCCCCGATCCCCATTCCCGATCCCCGTTCCCCCATCCCCGATCCCCATTCCTGATCCCCGTTCCCCCATCCCCATTCCCGATCCCTGTTCCCCCGATCCCGATCCCTGTTCCCCCGTTCCTCGTTCCCAATGCCTCTCCTGACGCCCTGCTGCGCCCCCGCAGCCCCGAGTGGACATGTTCCTCATTCCCGTTCCCCCATTCCTGTTCCCGATCCCTGTTCCCAATCCCTGTTCCTGGTCCCCGTTCCTGTTCCCCGTTCCCCCGATCCTGATCCCCGTTCCCAATCCCCAATTCCCAATTCCCGTTCCCGATCCCCGTCCTGATGCCCCCTGTGCCCCCGCAGCCCCGAGTGGACGTGTTCCCCATTCCCAATTCCCGATCCCCGTTCCCAATTCCCGATCCCCATTCCCAATTCCTGATCCCTGTTCCCGATCCCGGTCCTGATGCCTGCTGTACCCCCGCAGCCCCGAGTGGACGTGTTCCCCATTCCCAATTCCCATTCCCAATCCCCATCCCCATTCCCAATTCCTGTTCCCAATTCCCAGTCCCCATTCCCAATCCCCATCCCCGTTCCCAATTCCCAATCCCGGTCCTGACGCCCCACAGCACCCCTGCAGCCCCGAGTGGACGTGTTCCCCGTTCCCAATTCCCAATCCCAATTCCTGATCCCTGTCCTGACACCCCCTGTGCCCCTGCAGCCCCGAGTGGACGTGTTCCCCATTCCCAATTCCCGATCCCCATTCTCAATTCCTGTTCCCAATTCCTGATCCCCATTCCCAATCCCCATCCCCGTTCCCAATTCCCGATCCCCGTTCCCGATCCTGCTCCTGACGCCCCGCTGCACCCCTGCAGCCCCGAGTGGATGTGTTCCCCATTCCCAATCCCCATCCCTGTTCCCAATCCCTGTTCCCAATTCCTGATCCCCGTTCCCAATTCCCGATCCCCGTTCCCAATCCCGGTCGTGACGCCTGCTGCACCCCACAGCCCCGAGTGGACGTGTTCCCCATTCCCAATTCCCGATCCCCGTTCCCATTTCCCGATCCTGACACCCTCTGTGCCCCGCAGCCCCGAGTGGACGTGTTCCCCATTCCCATTCCCAATCCCCGTTCCCAATCCCTGTCCTGATGCCTGCTGTACCCCCGCAGCCCCGAGTGGACGTGTTCCCCATTCCCAATTCCCATTCCCAATTCCCGTTCCCGATCCCGCTCCTGACACCCACTGCACCCCGCAGCCCCGAGTGGACGTGTTTGCTGTGCCAGGAGCTGCCCCCGCCGCTGCCGGAGCCGCAGCCGGAGCCGGGCCCCGCGCTGAAGCTGAGCCCCCAGGACCAGCAGGTGAGGCCGGGCTGATCCCGCTGGGATCGATCCCGGGGATCCCCTGGGATCCTCCTCGGGATCCCGACCCCGACCCCGACCCCGCAGCGCTGCGAGTTCGTCCTGCTGGAGCTGCTGTGCCACGAGCCCTGCCGGCCCCTGCAGCGCCTCTGCAGCTCCCCGGTGAGCGGGGGAAACAAGGGGGGATCGGGGTGGGATCGGGGGGGATCGGGGGTGGGATCTGGTGGGATCAGAGGTGGGATCTGGTGTGGGATCTGGGGGAATCAGAGGTGGGATCTGGGGGGATCAGAGGTGGGATCGGGGGTGGGATTTGGGGGATCAGAGGTGGGATCGGGGGTGGGATTTGGGGGGATCAGGGGGGGATCTGGGGGGGATTGGGGGTGGGATCAGGGGTGGGATTTGGGTTGGGATCGGGGGTGGGATCTGGGGGGATCGGGGGTGGGATCTGGGGGGATCGGGGGTGGGATCTGGGGGGGATCAGGGGTGGGATCGGGGTTGGGATCAGGGGTGGGATCTGGGGGGATCGGGGGGGATCGGGGGTGGGATCTGGGGGGATCGGGGGTGGGAACAGGGGTGGGATTGGGGGTGGGATCAGCTCCCCAGTGAGCAGGGGGATCTGGGGGGATCTGGGGTGGGATCTGGGGGGATCAGGGTGGGGATCGGGGGTGGAATCGGGGGGCGGGATCAGCTCCCAGGTGAGCAGGGGGATCTGGGAGGGAATCAGGGGTGGGATCGGAGGTGGGATCTGGGGAGGGATCGGAGGTTGGGATCAGCTCCCCGGTGAGTGGGGTGGGATCAGGGGGGGATCGGGGGTGGGATCTGGGGGGGGATCAGCTCCCCAGTGAGTGGGGCAGGACTGGGGGGATCTGGGGGGGATCGGGAATGGGAGCTGCCCCTTTTGGGATCAGGGGTGGGATCAGGATCGAGGGGTGGGATCGGGGGTGGGATCAGCTCCCCAGTGAGCAGGGTGGGGATTGGGGGGATCGGGGGGGATCAGGGGTGGGATCAGCTCCCCGATGAGCCGGGTGGGATCAGGGGGGGATCCCTGGTGGGATCAGCTCCCCGGTGAGCAGGGGGAGCCTGGCAGGGAGCTGGGGGGGATCTGGGGGGGATCAGGATCAGGGGGTGGGATCTGCCCTGTTGGGATTGGGGGTGGGATCAGGATCAGGGGTGGTATCGGAGTGGAATCTGGGTGGGATCAGGATCAGGATGAGGGGTGAGATCATGGGTGGGCTATGCCCCATTTGGGATCTGGATGTGGGATCAGGATCAGGGGGTGGGATCAGGATCAGGGGGTGGGATCTGGATGGGATTAGGGCAGGATCTGCCCCATTTGGGATCATGGGGTGGGATCAGGATGTGGGATCAGGATCAGGGGGTGGGATCAGGATGTGGGATCAGGATCAGGGGGTGGGATCATGGGTGGGGTCTGCCCTGTTTGGGATCATGGGTGGGATCAGGATCAGGGGGTGGGATCTGGGTGGGATTAGGGCAGGATCTGCCCTGTTTGGGACCATGGGGTGGAATTATGGGTGGGGTCTGCCCTGTTTGGGATCATGGGTGGGATCAGGATGTGGGATCAGGATCAGGATGTGGGATCAGGATCAGGGGGTGGGATCATGGGTGGGGTCTGCCCTGTTTGGGATCATGGGTGGGATCAGGATCAGGGGGTGGGATCAGAATCAGGGGGTGGGATCATGGGTAGGATCAGGATCAGGGGGTGGGATCAGGATCAGGGGGTAGGATCAGGATCAGGGGGTGGGATCATGGGTGGGATCAGGATCAGGGGGTGGGATCTGTGTGGGATCTGCCCCTCTTTGGGATCTGTGTGGGATCTGCCCCGTCTGGCCCCGCTGACCCCGCTGCCCACCCCAGGACGGCCGCGACGCCATGGACCTGACGCTGATGCGGGCGCGGCTGCAGGAGAAGCTGAGCCCCCACTACCACAGCCCCGAGGAGTTCGCCCGCGACGGCTGGCGCCTGCTGCGGCAGTTCCACCGCCTCACCGAGGTCTGGCCGCCCCGGGGGGGCTCTTCTGGGGCTCTTCCTGGGGGATTTGGGGTGCTCCAGCCCCTCTGGAATTCCCCTTTTTCCCCACCCAGGACAAGGCGGATGTCCAGTCCATCCTGGGGCTGCAGCGATTCCTCGAGAGCCGCCTCAGCGCCGTCTTCGGCGACCAGAAATTCTCCAGGCTCCTGCTGGATCCCGAGGAAGCCCTGGAGGTGTCTCCAGGCTCCTGATCACCCCTCCTGGGGGGATGGAAGCCCTCCCAGCACCCCAATTTCCCCTCCCAGCACCCCAATTTCCCCTCCCAGCACCCCAATTTCCCCTCCCGGGACCCTGATTTGCCCCCACGGGTTCGGGTTCCCCTCAGAGCCCCCCGGGATGTGGGGGTGCCCCTGTTCCCCGTTAGCCTGGGGTCACGTAGGGAAATAAAGCCCTGGTTTGGTCTCCTGGGTTCTGCCTCATTTCTGGGCTGGACTTGACCTGGATTTCCTGGATTCTGCCCCATTTCAGGGTTTGGGTTTCCTGGATTATTCCCAATTTCAGGGCTCAGATTTCCTGGATTCTCCCCCATTTCAGGGTTTGGGTTTCCTGGATTCTCCTCCATTTCAGGGCTCAGATTTCCTGAGTTCTGCCCCATTTCAGGGTTTGGATTTCCTGGATTCCCCCCCATTTCTGTGCTTGGGTTTCCTGGATTCTACCCAATTTCTGTGCCTGAATTTCCAGGATTCTCCCCCATTTCAGGGCTTGATTTGAATTTCCTGGATTCTCCCCCATTTCAGGGTTTGGGTTTCCTGGATTCTGCCCCATTTCAGGGCTCAGATTTCCTGGGTTCTCTCCCATTTCAGGGCATGGGTTTCCTGGAATTTCCCTCATTTTAGTGTTTGGATTTTGGGAATTTTCCCCCATTTCTGTTTTTGGATTTCCTGGATTCTCCCCCATTTCAGGGCTCTGATTTCCTGAATTCTGCCCCATTTCAGGGTTTGGATTTCCTGGATTCCCCCCCATTTCAGGGCTCGGATTTCCTGGGTTCTCTCCCATTTCAGGGCTTGGATTTCCTGAAATTTCCCTCATTTTAGTGTTTGGATTTGGGGAATTTTCCCCCATTTCTGTGTTTGGGTTTCCTGGATTCTCCCCCATTTCAGGCCTTGATTTGACCTGGATTTTCTGATTCTGCCCCATTTCAGGGCTCAGATTTCCTGGGTTCTCCCCCATTTCTGTGCTTGGATTTCCTGGAATTTCCCTCATTTTAATGTTTGGATTTGGGGAATTCTCCCCCATTTCAGGGTTTGGGTTTCCTGGGTTCTGTCCCATTTCTGTGTTTGGATTTACTGAATTCTGCCCCATTTTAGGGCTCAGATTTCCTGGGTTCTCTCCCATTTCAGGGCATGGATTTCCTGGAATTTCCCTCATTTTAGTGTTTGGATTTGGGGAATTTTCCCCCATTTCTGTGTTTGGGTTTCCTGAATTCTGCCCCATTTCAGGGTTTGGATTTCCTGGGTTCTTCCCCATTTCAGGGCTGGATTTGACCTGGATTTACTGAATTCTGCCCCATTTCTGTGCTTGGAGTTCCTGATTCTCCCCCATTTCAGGGCTCAGATTTCCTGGATTCTGCCCCATTTCAGGGCTTGGATTTCCTGGATTCCCCCCCATTTCTGTGCTTGAATTTCCTGGATTCTCCCCCATTCCTCTGCTTGGGTTTCCTGGATTCTACCCAATTTCTGTGCCTGAATTTCCAGGATTCTCCCCCATTTCAGGGCTTGATTTGATTTTCCTGGATTCTCCCCCAGTTCAGGGTTTGGATTTCCTGGATTCTCCCCCATTTCAGGGTTTGGGTTTCCTGGGTTCTGTCCCATTTCTGTGTTTGGATTTCCTGGGTTCTGCCCCATTTCAGGGCTCGGATTTCCTCGGTTCTCTCCCATTTCAGGGCATGGATTTCCTGGAATTTCCCTCATTTTAGTGTTTGGATTTCCTGGAATTTCCCTCATTTTAATGTTTGGATTTGGGGAATTCTCCCCCATTTCAGGGTTTGGATTTCCTGGATTCTGCCCCATTTTAGGGCTCAGATTTCCTTGGTTCTCTCCCATTTCAGGGCATGGATTTCCTGGAATTTCCCTCATTTTAGTGTTTGGATTTCCTGGAATTTCCCTCATTTTAATGTTTGGATTTGGGGAATTCTCCCCCATTTCAGGGTTTGGATTTCCTGGATTCTGCCCCATTTTAGGGCTCAGATTTCCTTGGTTCTCTCCCATTTCAGGGCATGGATTTCCTGGAATTTCCCTCATTTTAGTGTTTGGATTTCCTGGAATTTCCCTCATTTTAATGTTTGGATTTGGGGAATTCTCCCCCATTTCAGGGTTTGGATTTCCTGGATTCTGCCCCATTTCAGGGCTGGATCCACCCCTGTGCCCCCCATTTTCCCTCTGCTGCCCCCCCGAGCTGAACTGGGGCTGGCAGCGCTGAGAGGGGAGGGACTGGGAGGGGAAACTGGTCCCAGTTCAACCCCGGGCCTACAAAGATGGCGGCGCCCATGAGCAACATGGCGGCGCCCATTGGGGAACGGGCCTCAAGCCCCGCCCCCGGCGCAGGATTGGCTGGTGGGAGCAGGGGAGAGCCGAAGTGCCCCGGAAAGACCCGAGGGGCGGAGATCGGCGATTTTCGGAGCGCCTCGCCCCGCCTCCCTTTCCGGAAGAACCCGAAGTGTTCCGGAAAGAGCCGAGCGTGAAGCGCGGGAAAGAGAAACGAAGCGGCTGCCGGAAAGAGCCGAGGGGCGGAGATCGGCGCTTTTCGGAGCGCCTCGCCCCGCCTCCTTTTCCGGAAGAACCCGAAGTGTTCCGGAAAGAACCGAAGCGGGGTCGAAGCGCCGGAACGAGTCGATCTCCTTCCGGAAGCAGCCGAAGCACCCTCGGGCTCGCCGGAATCTTTCCAGAAAGTGCTGAGGGGCTCCGAACCTCCCCTTCCGGAGACCCCCGAGCCCCTCCCCCCATCCCTTCCGGAGACCCCCCCCCGAGCCCCTCCCCCCCCTCCCTTCCGGAGATCCCCGAAGCCATTCCGGAGTTTCCGGCAGCGGTTCCCGAGCGGCGCCGGCGGAGCCCGAGGCCGTTCGCCGCCCCCCGAAACGGTTCCGAAGCAGGTCCGGAAGTTGCCAGGCGACTCCGGAGTTTGCCGAGAGATCCCGAAGCCCTGCGGAGGTTCTCGAAGCGATTCCAGCCACCCACGAAGCGGCCCCGGAGATCGCCCGGAGGTTCCGAAGCGGTTCCGGAGAGGCCCGAACCTCCTCCCCCTTTGCGGAAGGTTTCGAGCGGCTCCGGACATCGCTGAGACCGTTCCGCAAAGCCCCGAAACGGTTCCGAAGCGGTTCCGGAGATCCCCGAGGCGGCTCCGGAAGTCGCCAAGCGACTCCGGAGGTTCCCGAAGCGATTCCGGAAACTCCCGAAGTTGCACCGAAGTAATTCCGGAGCTTCACGAAGAGATCCCGGAAGTTTCCGAGCGGTCGTGAAGCGGTTCCGGAGAGTCCCGAGCGGCTCCGGAAGTTGCCGAGCGGCTCCGGAAGTTGCCGAGCCGGCCGGCCCTCAGCGCTCGCCCCCGGCCCCCGTCGCCCCCGGACCCCCCGAACCGGAGCCGCCCCCGGCCCGGCCCCGCTCCCTCGGCCCCGGGGGGGGCCCGGACCCGCCCCGGCCCCGCCGCCCCGGCCCGGCAGGATGATCAAGCTGTTCTCGCTGAAGCAGCAGAAGAAGGAGGAGGAATCGGCGGGCGGCACCAAGAGCTCCAGCAAAAAGGCCTCGGCCGCGCAGCTCCGCATCCAGAAAGGTCTGAGGGGAGGCGGCGGGCACGAACCGGGCCCGGCAGGGCCGCACACTGGGGCCAGTGCGGGTCCCAAACTGGGGCCAGTGCGGGTCCTAAACTGGGGCCAGTAATGGCTGGGAACTGGGGCCAGTAAAGGTCCCCGACTGGGCCCAGTCAGGGCCTCGAACTGGGGCCAGTAACGGCCACAGACTGGGGCCGGTGAGGGCCTCAGACTGCGGCCAGCAAGGGCTGGGAAGGGCGGCCGGTAACGGCCACAGACTGGGCCCAGTAAGGGCCTCAGACTGGGGCAAGGGGGGGTCCCAAACTGGGCCCAGTAAGGGTTCCAAACTGGGGCCAGTAAGGGTCCCAAACTGGAGCCAGTAAGGGTTCCAAACTGGGCCCAGTAAGGGTTCCAAACTGGGCCCAGTAAGGGTCCCAAACTGGGGCCAGTAAGGGCTGCAAACTGGGGCCAGTAAGGGCCTCAAACTGGGGCCAGTGAGGGTTCCAATCTGGGCCCAGTAAGGGTTCCAAACTGGGCCCAGTAAGGGTCCCAAACTGGGGCCAGTAAGGGCCTCGAACTGGGCCCAGTAAGGGCCTCGAACTGGGGCCAGTAAGGGTCCCAAACTGGGCCCAGTAAGGGTCCCAAACTGGGGCCAGTAAGGGCCTCGAACTGTGGCCAGTAAGGGCCTCGAACTGGGCCCAGTAAGGGCTGCAAACTGGGGCCAGTAAGGGATTCGAACTGGGCCCAGTAAGGGTTCCAAACTGGGCCCAGTAAGGGTTCCAAACTGGGGCCAGTAAGGGTTCCAACCTGGGGCCAGTAAGGGCCTCGAACTGGGCCCAGTAAGGGATTCAGACTGGGCCCAGTAAGGGTTCCAAACTGGGTCCAGTAAGGGTTCCAAACTGGGTCCAGTAAGGGTTCCAAACTGGGTCCAGTAAGGGCCTCGAACTGGGGCCAGTAAGGGACAGGTACTGCGACCAGTAAGGGACAGGTACTGGGACCAGTAAGGGACTGATACTGGGACCAGTCAGGGACAGGTACTGGGACCAGTCTGGGGCACAAACTGGGACCAGTAAGGGACAGGTACTGGGACCAGTCAGGGGCACAAACTGGGACCAGTCAGAGGCACAAACTGGGCCCAGTAAGGGGCAGGTACTGGGACCAGTCAGGGGCACAAACTGGGACCAGTAAAGGGCACAAACTGGGACCAGTAAGGGGCAGGTACTGGGACCAGTAAGGGGCACAAACTGGGACCAGTAAGGGGCAGGTACTGGGCCCAGTAAGGGGCAGGTACTGGGACCAGTCAGGGGCACAAACTGGGACCAGTAAAGGGCACAAACTGGGACCAGTAAGGGACAGGTACTGGGACCCGTCAGTGGCACAAACTGGTCCCAGTCAGGGGCAGGTACTGGGACCAGTAAAGGGCTCAAACTGGGACCAATAAGGGGCACATACTGGGACCAGTCAGTGGCACAAACTGGGACCAGTCAGGGGCAGGTACTGGGACCAGTAAAGGGCTCAAACTGGGACCAGTAAAGGGCACAAACTGGTCCCAGTTCAGGGCAGGTACTGGTCCCAGTTAGGATCACATACTGGTCCCAGTTAGGATCACATACTGGTCCCAGTTAGGGGCAGGTACTGGTCCCAGTTAGGATCACATACTGGTCCCAGTTAGGGGCAGGTACTGGTCCCAGTTAGGATCACATACTGGTCCCAGTTAGGGGCTGGTACTGGTCCCAGTTCGGGGCAGGTACTGGTCCCAGTTAGGATCACATACTGGTCCCAGTTAGGGGCAGGTACTGGTCCCAGTTAGGATCACATACTGGTCCCAGTTAGGATCACATACTGGTCCCAGTTAGGATCACATACTGATCCCAGTTAGCATCACATACTGGTCCCAGTTAGGATCACATACTGGTCCCAGTTAGGATCACATACTGGTCCCAGTTCGAGGCAGGTACTGGTCCCAGTAAGGCTTTGCTGAGCATCCCAGTATGGCCCCAGTGGGGGTCAGGTGCTGGCCCCAGTATGGACCAGTATGGCCCAGTTTGGTTCCAGTATGGCCCAGTATGGCCCAGTATGGCCCAGTATGGCCCAGTATGGCCCAGTATAGCTGCAGTGATTCCCAGTATGGCTCAGTTTGGTCCCAGTATGGCCCAGTATGGTCCAGTATAGCTGCAGTGATTCCCAGTATGGACCAGTATGGCCCAGTATGTTCCCAGTATGGCCCAGTATAGCTGCAGTGATTCCCAGTATGGACCAGTATGGCCCAGTATGGTCCCAGTATGGCCCAGTATAGCTGCAGTGATTCCCAGTATGGACCAGTATGGCCCAGTATGGTCCTAGTATGGCCCAGTATAGCTGCAGTGATTACCAGTATGGACCAGTATGGTTCCAGTATGGCCCCAGTTTGGTCCCAGTGGGTCCCAGTATGGTCCCAGTATGGCCCCAGTATGGTTCCAGTATGGCCCCAGTATGGCCCCAGTTTGGTCCCAGTATCGTCCCAGTTTTTTCCCAGTATGGCTCCAGTGATTCCCAGTATGGTCCCAGTATGGCCCAGTATGGTCCCAGTGTGGCCCAGTATCGTCCCAGTATGGCCCCAGTATGGTCCCACTATGGCCCAGTATGGCCCCAGTTTTGTCCCAGAATGGTCCCAGTTTGTTCCCAGTTTGATCCCAGTATGGCCCCAGTTTGTTCCCAGTTTGATCCCAGTATGGCCCCAGTTTGTTCCCATTTTGATCCCAGTATGGCCCCAGTATGGTCCCAGTTTGTTCCCAGTATGGCCCCAGTACGGTCCCAGTTTGATCCCAGTATGGCCCCAGTATGGCCCCAGTTTGGTCCCAGTATGGCTCCAGTATGGCCCAGTATGGCCCAGTATGGTCCCAGTATGGCCCCAGTATGGTCCCAGTTTGTTCCCAGTTTGGCCCCAGTATGGCTCCAGTGATTCCCAGTATGGCCCAGTATGGCCCCAGTTTGGCCCCAGTTTGTTCCCAGTTTGGTCCCAGTATGGTCCCAGTTTGTTCCCAGTTTGATCCCAGTATGGCCCAGTTGTGCTGGGGATGGGCCAGGGAGGGCTTGGGCTCTCAGGGTTGTCATGGCCGTGCCACCTGAGTGTCACCTGTGTCACCTGAGTGTGTCACCTGTGTCACCTGAGTGTGTCACCTGTGTCCATGTTTGTCACCCGTGTCACCGCCGTCTCACCTGTGTCCCCATGTCCCTGTGTGTCCCCGTGTCACTGCTGCCACCCCTGTGTCCCCGTGTGTCACCTGTGTCACCCATGTCACCGTTGTCCCTGTCTGTGCCACCTGTGTCCCCATGTGTCTCTGTGTGTCCCCGTGTGTCCCTGTTTGTCCCCAGCTGTCCTGGTGTGTCCCCGTGTGTCCCCAGCTGTCCCCATTTGTCCCTGTGTCCCTGTGCCCACTGTCCCCAATGTCCCCAGTTTTCCTCCCTGTCCCCTCCCTGTCCCTCTGTCCCTGCTCTCCCCTCAGTGTCCCCAGTGTCCCCTCACTGTCCCTGTGTCCCCACTGTCCCCAATGTCCCCAGTGTTCCCTCACTGTCCCTGTGTCCCCACTGTCCCCAATGTCCCCAGTGTTCCCTCATGTCCCCTCACTGTCCCCTCACTGTCCCCTGTCCCTCACTGTCCTCAATGTCCCTGTGTCCCCTCAGTGTCCCCTCACTGTCCCCTCAGTGTCCCCAATCTCCCCTGACTGTCCCCAATGTCCCCTCAGTGTCCCCAATCTCCCCTGACTGTCCCCAATATCCCCTCAGTGTCCTCAATGTCCCCTGACTGTCCCCAATGTCCCCTCAGTGTCCCTGCTGTCCCCTGACTGTCCCCAATGTCCCCCGCAGACATCAACGAGCTGAACCTGCCCAAGACGTGTGAGATCGATTTCCCGTCACTGTCCCCTCTGTGTCCCCTCAGTGTCCCCAATGTCCCCTGACTGTCCCTGTGCCCTCAGTGTCCCTGCTGTCCCCTGACTGTCCCCAAGGTCCCCATCTGTCCCCAGACATCAACGAGCTGAACCTGCCCAAGACGTGTGAGATCGAATCCCCGTCACTGTCCCCTCAGTGTCCCCTCAGTGTCCCTGCTGTCCCTGTCCCCTCAGTGTCCCCAATGTCCCCTCAGTGTCCCCAATGTCCCCTGACTGTCCCCAATGTCCCTGTTTGTCCCCAGACATCAACGAGCTGAACCTGCCCAAGACGTGTGAGATCGATTTCTCAGACCAGGACGATCTGCTGCACTTCCGCCTGCTGATCTGCCCCGACGAGGTGGGGCTGGCACCGGGGACATGGGGACATGGGGAGGACATGGGGGGACATGGGGACACACCTGGGACACCTGGGACACCTGCTGATCTGCCCCGACGAGGTGGGGCTGGCACCGGGGACATGGGGACATGGGGAGGACATGGGGGGACATGGGGACACACCTGGGACACCTGGGACACCTGCTGATCTGCCCCGACGAGGTGGGGCTGGCACCGGGGACATGGGGACATTGGGGACACACCTGGGGACATGGGGGGACATGGGGACACACCTGGGACACCTGCTGATCTGCCCCGACGAGGTGGGGCTGGCACCGGGGGACATGGGGACATTGGGGACATTGGGGACAGCTGGGGGGACACCTGGGACACCTGGGACACCTGGGACACCTGCTGATCTGCCCCGACGAGGTGGGGCTGGCACAGGGGGGACATGGGGACATTGGGGACATGGGGAGGACATGGGGGGACATGGGGACACACCTGGGACACACCTGGGACACCTGCTGATCTGCCCCGACGAGGTGGGGCTGGCACGGGGGGACACCTGGGGACATTGGGGGGACATGGGGACACACCTGGGACACCTGGGGACACACCTGGGACACCCCTGGGACACCTGGGGACATGGGGGGACATGGGGACACACCTGGGGACATGGGGACACACCTGGGGACATGGGGACACACCTGGGGACACACCTGGGACACCTGCTGATCTGCCCCGACGAGGTGGGGCTGGCACCGGGGACATGGGGACATTGGGGGGACATGGGGGGACATGGGGACACACCTGGGGACATGGGGACACACCTGGGGACAAGGGGGGACATGGGGACACAGCTGGGGACACACCTGGGACACCTGCTGATCTGCCCCGACGAGGTGGGGCTGGCACCAGGACATGGGGGACATGGGGACAGCTGGGGGGACACCTGGGACAGCTGGGACACATGGGGACACCTGGGGACACACCTGGGGACACACCTGGGGACACCTGGGGACACACCTGGGACACCTGGGGGGCACCTGGGGACACCTGGGACAGTTGGGGGGCACCTGGGGACACCTGGGACAGTTGGGACACATGGGGACACACCTGGGACAGCTGGGGGACACCTGGGGCACCTGGGGGGCAGCTGGGGACACCTGGGGAACTTGGGGGACACTTGGGGGGGACACCTGTGGGGCACCTCCCTGGGGAACCTCACTGTGTCACCTGGGGCACCTGTGTCACCTCCTGTCCCCTCCCCGTGTCACTCTGGGGTCCCTCCTGTCCCTGTCCCCTTGCTGTCCCTGTCCCCTGCTGTCCCTGTCCCTGTCCCCTCCTGTCCCTGTCCCCTTGCTGTCCCTGTCCCTGTCCCCCTGTCCCCTGCTGTCCCCCCCGTGACGTTTCTCTGTCCCCAGGGTTTCTACAAGGGCGGCAAATTCGTCTTCAGCTTCAAGGTCAGTGCTGGGCCACCAACCCCCCACAATGGCCACCAAACCCCTCCTGTGGCCACCAAACCCCCCCTGTGGCCACCAAACCCCTCCTGTGGCCACCAAACCCTTCCTGTGGCCACCAAGCCCCCCCTGTGGCCACCAACCCCCCCCCGTGGCCACCAAACCCCCACAATGGCCACCAAACCCCCCCTGTGGCCACCAAACCCCCCCTGTGGCCACCAAACCCTTCCTGTGGCCACCAACCCCCCCTGTGGCCACCAACCCCTCCACAATGGCCACCAAACCCTTCCTGTGGCCACCAACCCCCCCCCTGTGGCCACCAACCCCCCCTGTGGCCACCAACCCCCCCACAATGGCCACCAAACCCTTCCTGTGGCCACCAAACCCCCCCTGTGGCCACCAAACCCCTCCTGTGGCCACCAACCCCCCCACAATGGCCACCAAACCCCCCCTGTGGCCACCAAACCCCCCCTGTGGCCACCAAACCCCTCCTGTGGCCACCAAACCCCTCCTGTGGCCACCAGGGGTGACTCAGTGGCCACCAGGGGTGACTCAGTGGCCACCAGGGGTGACAGGGTGGCCCCTGGGGGGTTGGTGGCCACCGGGGGTGACTCGGTGGCCCTGAGGCCAGCTGAGGGCTGGGGGTCACTTGGTGGCCACCAGGGGTGACGGGGTGGCCACCAGGGTGATGTGGGTGGCCCCTGGACACTGCCAGGTGGCCCTGGGGGGTTGGTGGCCCCCCAGGGGGGGTTGGTGGCCCCTGGGGGGGTTGGTGGCCCCCCAGGGGGGTTGGTGGCCCCCTGGGCTGATGGGGTGGCCCTGGGGGCGTTGGTGGCCCTGGGGGGGGGGGGGTTGGTGGCCCCTGGGCGTTGGTGGCCCCTGGGGTGACTGGGTGGCCACCAGGGGTGATTCGGTGGCCCCTGGACCCTGCCTGGTGGCCCTGGGGGGGTTGGTGGCCCCAGGGGGGTTGGTGGCCCTTGGGGGTGACCTGGTGGCCCCAGGGGGGTGTTGGTGGCCCCCGGAGGTGACTCGGTGGCCCCTGGGGCGTTGATGGCCCCTGGACCCTGCCTGGTGGCCCCTGGGGTGGCTCGGTGGCCCCTGGACCCTGCCTGGTGGCCCCTGGGGCGTTGGTGGCCCCCAGGGGTGACTCTGTGGTCCTGGGGGGGTTGGTGGCCCCCGGGCTGATGGGGTGGCCCGGGGGGGCGTTGGTGGCCCCAGGGGGTGACTCTGTGGTCCTGGGGGCGTTGGTGGCCCCAGGTGTGACTCGGTGGCCCCCGTGGCGTTGGTGGCCCCCGGGCTGACGGGGTGGCTGCGGCGGTGACTCGGTGGCCCTGGGGGTGACTCAGTGGCCCCGGGGAGGGGGTTGGTGGCCCTGGGGGGGATTTGGTGGCCCCTGGGGGGCGTTGGTGGCCCCAGGCTGACGGGGTGGCCCCTGGACACTGCTTGGTGGCCCCGGGGGGGCGTTGGTGGCCCCTGGGGTCACTCAGTGTCCCCACGGGGCGTTGGTGGCCCCAGGTGTGACTTGGTGGCCTCTGTCCCGCAGGTGGGCCAGGGCTACCCGCACGACCCGCCCAAGGTGAAGTGCGAGACGATGGTGTACCACCCCAACATCGACCTGGAGGGCAACGTGTGCCTCAACATCCTCAGGTGGGACACCGGGGACACCTGGGACACCTGGGACACCTGGGGGGGGCTAGGGACACACCTGGAGGGCAACGTGTGCCTCAACATCCTCAGGTGGGACACCGGGGACACCTGGGACACCTGGGACACCTGGGGGGGCTAGGGACACACCTGGAGGGCAACGTGTGCCTCAACATCCTCAGGTGGGACACCGGGGACACCTGGGACACCTGGGGGGCACCTGGGACACCTGGGGGGGCTAGGGACACACCTGGAGGGCAACGTGTGCCTCAACATCCTCAGGTGGGACACCTGGGACACACCTGGGGACACCTGGGGGGCTGTGACACACCTGGGGGGGCAACGTGTGCCTCAACATCCTCAGGTGGGACACCTGGGGGACACCTGGGGGGACACCTGGGGGGGCAACGTGTGCCTCAACATCCTCAGGTGGGACACCTGGGACACCTGGGGGGACACCTGGGGGGACACCTGGGGGAGCAATGTGTGCCTCAACATCCTCAGGTGGGACACCTAGGGGACACCTGGGGGGCTGTGACACACTTGGGGGGCTGTGACCACTGGCTGTGGTGGCCACACAGACCACTGACCACACTGACCACTGACCACTGACCACACTGACTGCACTGACCACACTGACCACACTGACCACACTGACCACTGACCACACTGACCACTGACCACACTGACCACACTGACTGCACTGACCACACTGACCACGCTGACCACACTGACCACTGACCACACTGACCACACTGACCACTGACCACACTGACCACTGACCACACTGACCACACTGACCACTGACCACACTGACCACGCTGACCACACTGACCACTGACCACACTGACCACGCTGACCACACTGACCACTGACCACACTGACCACTGACCACACTGATCACACTGACCACTGACCACACTGACCACGCTGACCACACTGACCACTGACCACACTGACCACTGACCACACTGACTGCACTGACCACACTGACCACACTGACTGCACTGACCACTGACCACACTGACCACTGACCACACTGACTGCACTGACCACACTGACCACACTGACCACACTGACCACACTGACCACACTGACCACACTGACCACGCTGACCACTGACCACACTGACCACGCTGACCACACTGACCACTGACCACACTGACCACGCTGACCACACTGACCACTGACCACATTGACCACACTGACCACTGACCACACTGACCACATTGACCACACTGACCACGCTGACCACACTGACCACACTGACCACGCTGACCACACTGACCACTGACCACACTGACCACACTGACCACTGACCACACTGACCACTGACCACACTGACCACACTGACCACTGACCACACTGACCACGCTGACCACACTGACCACTGACCACACTGACCACGCTGACCACACTGACCACTGACCACGCTGACCACTGACCACACTGACCACGCTGACCACACTGACCACTGACCACACTGACCACGCTGACCACACTGACCACTGACCACATTGACCACACTGACCACTGACCACACTGACCACATTGACCACACTGACCACGCTGACCACACTGACCACACTGACCACACTGACCACACTGACCACGCTGACCACACTGACCACACTGACCACACTGACCACGCTGACCACACTGACCACTGACCACACTGACCACGCTGACCACACTGACCACACTGACCACGCTGACCACACTGACCACACTGACCACACTGACCACACTGACCACTGACCACACTGACCACGCTGACCACGCTGACCACACTGACCACACTGACCACACTGACCACACTGACCACACTGACCACTGACCACACTGACCATGCTGACCACACTGACCACTGACCACTGACCACACTGACCACGCTGACCACACTGACCACTGACCACATTGACCACACTGACCACTGACCACACTGACCACTGACCCCACTGACCACACTGACCACTGACCACGCTGACCACACTGACCACACTGACCACACTGACCACTGACCACACTGACCACACTGACCACTGACCACACTGACCACGCTGACCACACTGACCACTGACCACATTGACCACCTGCCCACTGACCGCAATGACCACACTGACCACCTGCCCACTGACCGCAATGACTGCACTGACCACACTGACCACACTGACCACACTGACCACTGACCACACTGACCACACTGACCACACTGACTGCACTGACCACGCTGACCACGCTGACCACACTGACCACTGACCACACTGACCGCCTGCCCACTGACCGCAATGACTGCACTGACCACACTGACCACACTGACCACACTGACCACTGACCGCACTGACCACTGACACCACTGATCACACTGACCACACTGACCACACTGATCACACTGGCCACTGGCCGCTGACTGCTGCCCACTGACCACACTGACCACCACACTGACCACCACCCGCTGACCCCACTGACCACTGACTGCACTGACCACCTGCCACTGACTGCTGACCACTGACTATGGACCACTGACCACTGACTATGGACCACTGATCACTGCCTGCTGAGCACTGACCACTGAGCACTGACCACTGACTATGGACCACTGAGCACTGACCACTGCCTGCTGACCACTGCCTGCTGAGCACTGACTGCTGAGCACTGACTGCTGAGCACTGACCACTAACTATGGACCACTGAGCACTGCCCGCTGACCACTGACCACTGATTATGGGCCGCTGACTACTGACCGCTGACCACTGACCACTGATTATGGACCACTGACCACTGAGCGCTGACCACTGACCACTGAGCACTGACCACTGACTGTGGACCACTGAGCACTGCCCACTGACCACTGACTATGGACCACTGACCACTGACTATGGACCACTGACCACTGCCCACTAAGCACTGACTATGGACCACTGCCCGCTGACCGCAGTGCCTGCTGCCGATGGCCGCGGCCGCGGTGACCATGGTGACCGCAGTGCCCGCTGGCTGTGGCCGCAGTGGCCACAGTGCCCACTGACCACGGCCGCAGTGGCCGCAGTGGCTGCAGTGCCCACTGGTCACAGTGGCCATAGCAGTGGCCGCAGTGGCCAAAGTGGCCGTAGCAGTGGCCGCAGAGGCCGTGGCAGTGGCTGCAGTGGCCGCAGTGGCCGTGGCAGTGGCCGCAGTGGCCATGGCCGCAGTGTCCATGGCAGTGTCCATGGCAGTGTCCATGGCCGCAGTGTCCATGGCAGTGTCCATGGCAGTGTCCATGGCCGCAGTGGCCGCAGTGTCCATGGCAGTGGCCACAGTGGCCGCAGTGACCGATGGCCGCAGTGTCCGTAGCAGTGGCCGCAGTGTCCGCAGTGGCCGCTGACCGCCGGGCGCGGTTTCCCCGCAGGGAGGACTGGAAGCCGGTGCTGACCATCAACTCCATCATCTACGGCCTGCAGTACCTGTTCCTGGTGAGACACCTGGGGACACCTGGGGGGGGGGACACACCTGGGGGGCATGGGGACACACCTGGGGGGGCATGGGGACACACCTGGGGACATGGGGACACACCTGGGGGACACACCTGGGGACACACCTGGGGGGACACCTGGGGACACACCTGGGGAGGAGACACACCTGGGGACACACCTGGGGGGGACACCTGGGGGGGCACCTGGGGGGGCATGGGGACACACCTGGGGGGACACATGGGGGGACACACCTGGGGGAACACACCTGGGGGGACATGGGGACAAACCTGGGGACACACCTGGGGGGCCACACACCTGGGGGGACATGGGGACAGGGACACCTGGGGGGACACACCTGGGGACACACCTGGGGGGCATGGGGACACACCTGGGGGGATATGAGGACAGGGACACCTGGGGGGACACACCTGGGGACATGGGGACACACCTGGGGACACACCTGGGGACACAGCTGGGGACATGGGGACACACCTGGGGACACACCTGGGGACAATCTGGGGACATGGGGAAACACCTGGGGGGACACACCTGGGGGGACCCTGGGGACACACCTGGGGACATGGGGACACCTGGGGGGGTTCCTGGGGAGGGTTTTGGGGTCCTGGGGGGGTTTTGGGGGAATTCTGGGGTCCCCCTGACCCCAAATGGCCCCCCCAGACCCCAAACCCCAAACCTGGGCTGGTGGATTTGGGGGGGTGTTGGGGATTTTAGGGGATTTGGGGGGGTTGGGGGTTTTGGGGGGTTTGGGGGGATTTTGGGGGATTTTAGGGGATTCTGGGGGGTTTTGGGGATTTTTGGGGGGATTTTAGGGAGTTCTGGGGGGTTTTAGGGGATTCTGGGGGGGTTTGGGGGGTTTTAGGGATTTCTGGGGGGTTTTATGGGATTTTTGGGGGGGATTTTAGGGAATTCTGGGGGGTTTTAGGGGATTTTGGGGGGATTTTGGGGGGTTTGGGGGGATTTTGGGGGGTTTGGGGGGATTTGGGGGGGGTTTTGGGGATTTTTGGGGGGATTTTGGGGATTTTTGGGGGGATTTTGGGGATTTTTGGGGGGATTTTAGGGGACTCTGGGGGGTTTTGGGGATTTCTTGGAGGATTTTGGGGAATTCTGGGGGGGTTCTAGTGGATTTTTGGGGGGATTTTAGGGAATTCTGGGGGTTTTGGGGATTTTTTGGGGGATTTTGGGGAATTCTGGGGGGTTCTAGTGGATTTTGGGGGGGTTTTTAGGGAATTCTGGGGGGTTTTGGGGATTTTTGGGGGGATTTTAGGAATTTCTGGGGGATTTTAGGGAATTCTGGGGGATTTTAGGAAATTCTGGGGGATTTTAGGGAATTCTGAGGGGTTTTGGGGATTTTTGGGGGGATTTTAGGGAGTTCTGGGGGATTTTAGGGGGGTTTGGGGGGATATTAGGGGATTCTGGGGGTTTGGGGGGATTTTGGGGGGGATTTAAGGGAATTCTGGGGGATTTTGGGGATTTTTTGGGAGATTTTAGGGAATTCTGGGGGTTTGGGGGGATTTTTGGGATTTGGGTTTTGTGAAGGGATTTTGGGGGGATTTGGGGGGAATTTTGGGGTCCCCCAGAAGGAGCCAAACCCCGAGGACCCCCTGAACAAGGGGAACCCCAAAACGGGACCCAAACCCCAACCAAGGGCTGATGGGATTTGGGGCTGGGAAGGGATTTTGGGGCTGTTTTAGGCAATTCTGGGATTTGGGGCTGTGAAGGGATTTTGGGGGGATTTGGTGGCTCTTTAGGGAATTCTGGGGGGGGGTTAGGTGATTCTGGGATTGGGGGATTTTGGGGTGTCTCCCCCCCATATTTTAGCATCCCCCTGACCCTAAATCTCCCCCCAGGAGCCGAACCCTTCCAAGGGCTGCTGGGATTTGGGGCGATTTTAGGCATTTTTGGGATTGGGGCTGTGATGGGATTTTGGGATGGTTTTAGGTAAATTCTGGGGTTCCCCTGACCCCAAATCTCCCTCCAGAAGGAGCCAAACCCCGAGGACCCCCTGAACAAGGGGAACCCCAAAACGGGACCCAAACCCCAACGCAGAACTGATGGGATTTGGGGCTGGGAAGGGATTTTGGGGGGATTTTAGGCAATTTTGGGATTTGGGGCTCTGAAGGGATTTTGGGGTGTCTCTCCCACATTTTTTGGGATCCCTCAGACCCCAAATGTCCCCCCAGGAGCCGAACCCCACCAAGGGCTGATGGGATTTGGGGCTGTGAAGGGATTTTGGGGCAATTTTCGGCAATTGTGGGATTTGGGCTGCATGAAGCGATTTTGGGGCGGTTTTAGGTAAATTCTGGGGTTCCCCTGACCCCAAATCTGCCCCCAGGAGCCGAACCCCGAGGATCCCCTGAACAAGGAGGCTGCTGAGGTGCTGCAGAGCAACCGGCGCCTGTTTGAGCAGAACGTGCAGCGCTCGCTGCGGGGCGGCTACGTGGGCGCCACCTACTTCGAGCGCTGCCTCAAGTGACCCCGGGACGGCCCCCAGAGCAACCCCCAGGGAGGAAAAGGAATAATAATAATAATAATTAATAATTCATAACCCACCGAGAAAAAAATCCAATAAACATCTGCAGAGGAATGGCCCCGAAAAAAATCCCGAGAAAAATCTGCAGAGGAATGACCCAAAAAACCCCAAAATACCTGAAAAACCCAATAAAAATCTGCAGAGGAATGACCCAAAAAACCCCAAAATACCCGAAAATCCCAATAAAAATCTGCAGAGGAATACCCTGAGAAAAACCCAAAATACCCAAAAAAATCCCAATAAAAATCTGCTGAGGAATGTCCCAAAAAACCCCAAATACCTGAAAAACCCAATAAAAATCTGCAGAGGAATGGCCCCGAAAAAAGAAACCAACCCGATAAAAATCTGCAGAGGAATGTCCTGAGAAAAACCCAAAATACCCAAAAATCTCAATAAAAATCTGCAGAGAAATCCCCAGGAAGAAAACCCAAAATACCCAAAAAATCCCAATAAAAATCTGCAGAGGCATGGCCCAAAAAACCCCAAAATACCCAAAAATCCCGATAAACATCTGCAGAGGAATGTCCCAAAAAACCCCAAAATACCCCAAAACCCCAATAAACATCTGCAGAGGAATGGCCCCGAAAAAAATCCCAATAAAAATCTGCAGAGGAATGACCCAAAAAACCCCAAAATACCCAAAAATCCCAATAAAAATCTGCAGAGGAATGCCCTGAGAAAAACCCAAAATACCCAAAAAACCCCAATAAAAATCTGCAGAGGAATCCCCAGGAAAAACCCCAAAATACCCAAAAAGCCTAATAAAATCTGCAGAGAAATCCCATTAAAAAACCAAAAATACCCCCCAAAAAATCCAATAAAAATCTGCAGAGAAATCCCATTAAAAAACCCCAAATACCCGCAAAACTCAATAAAAATCTGCAGAGGAATCCCCAGGAAAAAACCCAAAATACCAAAAAAACCCAATAAAAATCTGCTGAGGAATGGCCTCGAAAAAATCCCAATAAAAATCTGCAGAGAAATCCCCATTAAAAAACCCCAAAATAATCCAAAAAACCCAATAAAACCTGCAAAAAATCCCCAGGAAAAAACCCCAAAATAGCCTTAAAAAATCTCAATAAAACTTGCAAAAAATCCTATTAAAAACCCCAAAATAGCCCAAAAAAACCCCAACAGAACCTGCAAAAAATACCCCAAAATCCCAATAAAATCTGCAGAGAAATCCCATTAAAAACCCCAAAATGCCCCAAAAGCCCCAATAAAAATCTGCAGAGAAATCCCATTAAAAACCCCAAAATACCCCAAAAATCCCAATAAAACCTGCAAAAAATCCCCAGGAAAAAAACCCAAAATACCCCAAAAAATCCGAATAAAATCTGCAGAGAAATCCCATTAAAAAACCTAAAATAGCCCTAAAAAATCTCAATAAAACTTGCAAAAAATCCCATTAAAAATCCCAAAATAGCCCTAAAAATCCAAATTAAATCTGAAAAAAATCCCATTAAAAATCCCCAAATAGCCCTAAAAAATCTCAATAAAACCTGCAAAAAATCCCATAAAAAAACCCAAAATACCCCCAAAATCCAAATTAAACCTGCAGAAAAATCCCATTAAAAACCCCAAATAACCCTAAAAAAATCTCAATTAAACCTGAAAAAAATCCCATCAAAAATCCCAAAATAGCCCTAAAAAAATCCAAATTAAACCTGCAGAAAAATCCCATTAAAAACGCCAAAATAGCCCTAAAAAATCCCAATAAAAACTGAAAAAAAAAATCCTATTAAAAACCCCAAAATAGCCCTAAAAATCCGAATTAAACCTGCAGAAAAATCCCATAAAAAACCCCAAAATAGCTCTAAAAATCTGAATTAAACCTGCAAAAAATCCCATTAAAAATCCCAAAATAGCCCTAAAAATCCGAATTAAAGCTGCAAAAAAAATCCCATAAAAAACCCCAAAATAGCCCTAAAAATCTGAATTAAAGCTGCAAAAAAATCCCATTAAAAATCCCCAAATACCCCTAAAAAAATCCCAATTAAACCTGCAAAAAATCCCATTAAAAACCCCAAAATAGCCCTAAAAATCCAAATTAAAGTTGAAAAAAATCCCATTAAAAACCCCAAAATAGCCCTAAAAAAATCCCAATAAAACCTGCAAAAAATCCCATTAAAAAATCCCAAATAACTCTTAAAAAATCTCAATAAAACCTGCAAAAAGTCCCATTAAAAACCCCCAAATAGCCCTAAAAATCTGAATTAAACCTGCAGAAAAATCCCATTAAAAACCCCAAATAACCCTAAAAAAATCTCAATTAAACCTGCAGAAAAATCCCATAAAAAGCCCCAAAATACCCCTAAAAAATCTCAATAAAACCTGCAGGAAAATCCCATTAAAAATCCCAAAATAGCTCTAAAAAATCCCACTAAAACCTGCAAAAAATCCCATTAAAAACCCCAAATAACCCTAAAAAAATCCCAGTAAAACCTGCAAAAAAAGCCCTAAAAAAGGGCAAATAAACCCCTAAAAAAACTCCCCAAAATTCCCAAAAAACCCCCCAAAATCCCAAGAAAACAAACAAAAAAAAGCCCTAAAAAAACCCCAAAAATCAAAAATAAATCCCCCCAAAAATCAAAAATAAATCCCCAAAAAATCCCCCAAAAATTCCAAACAAAAATCCCCAAAATGAAAAAAATCCTCCAAAAATTCCAAAAAAACCTCAAAAATCAAAAACAGATCCCAAAAAATCCCAAGAAAACAAAAATTAACCCAAAAAACCCCAAAATTTAAAAATATCCCAAAAAAGCCCCAAGAAAATGCCCCAAAAAAACCCAAAAAATTTTTTAAAATCCCCCCAAAATTCCCAAAACCCCCCAGAAAAAATCCCCAAAAAATCGAAAATAAATCCAAGAAATCCCAAAAATACCCAAAAATTTTAAAAAAATTTCAAAATTTCCCCAAAATTTAAAAAAAATTCAAAAATTCCCCCAAAATTCCCCCCAAATCCCCAAGCTCCGCCCCCCGGCTCAGGCCACGCCCACTGGTCCTGGCCCCGCCCCTCCCAGGCCCCGCCCTTACCAGGCCACGCCCCCTATTTATGCCCCGCCCCTCCCCCCCCCCAGCGCTGCTCGGGCCGGATTAAAGAGCCAAGGGACTGGTCTGGACTGGTTTATACTGGTCTGTGCTGGTCTGGACTGGTTTATACTGGTCTGGACTGGTTTGGACTGGTCTGTGCTGGTCTGAACTGGTTTGGACTGGTCTGGACTGGTTTGGACTGGTCTGGACTGGTTTATACTGGTCTGTACCGGTCTGGACTGGTCTGTACTGGTTTGGACTGGTCTGGACTGGTTTATACCGGTCTGCAGTGGTTTATACTGGTCTGGACTGGTTTGGACTGGTCTCCACTGGTTTATACTGGTTTGGACTGGCTGGCACTGGGAGGGGGGCGGTACTCATACTGGTTTGTACTGGTTTGTACTGGTTTGTACTGGGAGGGGCACAGTGGGTGTCACTGGTTAAACTGGGTTATACTGGAGGGGTGCTACTGGTTTGTACTGGTTTGTACTGGTTTGTACTGGGAGGGGGTGTGGCTGCTACTGGTTTGTACTGGTTTGAACTGGGGGGGAGGGGGGGGGACACTGGTTAAACTGGGCTGGGCCCAGTCCTGTCCCAGTGCTCCCAGTATGGCCCAGTATGGCCCAGTCCCATTCCCAGTATGGCCCAGTCCCATCCCAGTGCTCCCAGTATGGTCCAGTCCCGTTCCCAGTGCTCCCAGTACGGCCCAGTCCCATTCCCAGTATGGCCCAGTCCCGTTCCCAGTGCTCCCAGTATGGCCCAGTCCCATCCCCAGTATGGCCCAGTCCCGTTCCCAGTGCTCCCAGTATGGCCCAGCCCCATTCCCAGTATATCCCAGTACCCCGGTCCCCATTCCCAGTCCATCCCGGTGCTCCCAGTTCATCCCAGTCTCTCCCAGTTTATCCCAGTGACCCCAGTCCCCATTCCCAGTCTATCCCAGTCTCTCCCAGTCCATCCCAGTGCTCCCAGTCCATCCCAGTCTCTCCCAGTTTATCCCAGTTTATCCCAGTCGCCCCCGCCCCGCCGTTCCCCCGCTCCGCCAGGGGGCGCTCTCTCTCGGGCGGTGCCGCTCCGGCCGCTCCTCTCGCTGCTCCGCACCGGAAGTGGCCGCTCCGGCCGCTCCTTCTCCTCCTCTATGGTTCGCCCCTCCCCTGGCGGGAGAGGCGCCGTCACGTGACCGAAACCCGCCGGCCGCCGCGTGACCGGAAGCGCGGTGACGTCATTGTTTGCGGAAGTGCCGGTGCGGAGCCGGGTGAGGGCCGGGGGCGCGCGGGGGCGTTTGGGGACATTTGGGGACATTTGGGGACACTCGGGGACACTCGGGAGCGTTCGGGGGCGCCTCTGGGGCTCGGGGGGCCGGAGGGGCGCGGGGCCGCTCTGAGGGGAACGGGGCGGGGGCGGGGAGGCCGCGGGACCGGCCCGGTCAGGGCCTGTCGCCTCCGGTGTCACCTCCGTGTCCCCCTGTGCCACCTCCGGTGTCGCCTGCCCGGGGCCGGGCCACCTCCGTGTCCCCCTGTGTCGTCTCCGGTGTCATCTGCCCGGGGCCGGATCACCTCCGTGTCCCCCTGTGCCACCTCCGTGTCACCTCCGTGTCACTGCCCTGTCCCCTGTGTCACCTCCATGTCCCCCTGTGTCCCCTCTGTGTCACCTCCTCATCCCCGTGTGTCACCTCCCTGTCACCCCCCTGTCGCCCTGTGCCACCTCCCTGTCCCCTCCTCATCCCCATGTCCCACCTCCCTGTCCCCTCCGTGTCCCCCTGTGTCACCTCCGTGTCCCCCTGTGTCACCCCCCTGTCTCCCTGTGTCACCCCTGTGTCACCTCCCTGTCACCCCCCTGTGTCACCCCCCTGTCCCCTCCCCCTGTCCCCATCCCCAGGTGCCGCCACACCCCCATGTCCCCCATGGCCGTGTCCCCAACATCCCACCAGTGTCCCCTGGCTGTCCCCAATGTCCCCTGGCTGTCTCCAATGTCCCCTGGCTGTCCCCACTGTGCCACCAGTGTCCCCTGCCTGTCCCCAGTGTCCCCTGGCTGTCCCTGCTGTCCCCTGGCTGTCCCATCACTGTCCCCAGTGTCCCCTGGCTGTCCCCAATGTCCTCTGGCTGTCCCTGCTGTCCCCAGTGTCCCATCACTGTCCCCACTGTCCCCAGTGTCCCTTTGCTGTCCCCAATGTCCCCAATGTCCCCAGGTGTCCATGGAGCTGCTGTTCGGGCGCAGGCGCTCTCCTGAGGAGCTGCTCCGGCAGAACCAGCGCGCCCTGTCCCTGTGTGTCACAGTGTGTCACTGTGTGTGTCCCCAATGTCCCCAGGTGTCCATGGAGCTGCTGTTCGGGCGCAGGCGCTCTCCTGAGGAGCTGCTCCGGCAGAACCAGCGCGCTCTGTCCCTGTGTGTCACTGTGTGTCACTGTGTGTCCCTGTGTGTCACAGTGTCACTCTGGCTGTCCCTGTGTGTCACTGTGTGTCACTGTGTGTCACTCTGTGTGTCCCCAATGTCCCCAGGTGTCCATGGAGCTGCTGTTCGGGCGCAGGCGCTCTCCTGAGGAGCTGCTCCGGCAGAACCAGCGCGCTCTGTCCCTGTGTGTCACTGTGTGTCACTGTGTGTCCCTGCTGTCCCTGTGTGTCCCTGGCTGTCCCTGTGTGTCACAGTGTGTCACTCTGTGTGTCCCCAATGTCCCCAGGTGTCCATGGAGCTGCTGTTCGGGCGCAGGCGCTCTCCTGAGGAGCTGCTCCGGCAGAACCAGCGCGCTCTGTCCCTGTGTGTCACTGTGTGTCACTGTCACTCTGTGTGTCCCTGTGTGTCACAGTGTGTCACAGTGTCACTCTGTGTGTCCCCAGGTGTCCATGGAGCTGCTGTTCGGGCGCAGGCGCTCCCCTGAGGAGCTGCTCCGGCAGAACCAGCGCGCTCTCTCCCGCGCCGTGCGCGAGCTGGAGCGCGAGCGGCAGAAGCTCGAGGCGCAGGAGAAGAAAATCATCGTGGACATCAAGAAAATGGCAAAGCAGGGACAGATGGTCAGAGGGGACATTGGGGACAGTGGGGGGACACTGGGGACACTGGGGACATTGGGGACAGTGGGGACATTGGGGACAGTGGGGGTGTTGGGGACACTGAGGACACTGGGGACATTGGGGGTATTGGGGACATTGGGGACACTGGGGACACTGGGGACACTGGGGACATGGCAGGGCCAGATGGTCAGAGGGGACAGGGGGACACTGGGGACAGTGGGGGTGTTGGGGACACTGGGGACACTGGGGACATTGGGGACACTGGAGACACTGGGGACATTGGGGACACTGGGGACACCGGGGACATTGGGGGGACGTGGCAGGGCCAGATGGTCAGAGGGGACATGGGGATATTGGGGGACACTGGGGACAGCGGGGACAGCAGGGACAGATGGTGAGAGGGGACATGGGGACAGTGAGGGGACAGAGGGGACGTGGGGACACAGAGGGGACAGAGGGGGCAGATGGTCATTGGGGACAGTGAGGGGACAGAGGGGACATGCCAGGGACTGCAGGGACACTGGGGACAGAGGGGACAGGGGGACAAGAGGGGACAGACGGGGACTGAGGGACACAGGGCACAGAGGGGACAGCAGGGCCAGATGTGAGAGGGGCCTTGGGGACACTGGGGACATGGCAGGGACAGATGGTCAGAGGGGACACTGGGGACACAGAGGGGACACTGGGGACATTGGGGACACTGGGGGACACAGGGCACAGAGGGGACAAAGGGGGCAGATGGTCATTGGGGACAGGGGGACAGAGGGGACATGGCAGGGACTGCAGGGACACTGGGGACAGAGGGGACAGGGGGGACACAGGGCACAGAGGGGACAGCAGGGCCAGATGTGAGAGGGGCCTTGGGGACACTGGGGACATGGCAGGGACAGCAGGGCCAGACGGTCACTGGGCACTTGGGGACAGAGGGGACACCGAGGGGACACGGTGGGTGGCAGAGTGGGGAGGGGATTGGGGACAAGGGACATGGAGGGGACAAGGGGACACTGGGGGGGGTCATGGGGTGTCCCCTCTGTCCCTGCTGTGCCCTCCCTGTCCCCAGATGTCCCTGCTGTCCCCACGGTGTCCCCTGCCTGGCCCTGCTGTCTCTGTGATGTCCCTTGTGTGTCCCCTCGCTGTCCCTGCATGTCCCTGGCCGTGTCCCCTCTGTCCCTCTCTGTCCCCTGGTGTCCTCTCTGTCCCCATGACCATGTCCCTGCTGTCCCCTCATGCTGTCCCCTCTGTCCCTGACTCTGTCCCCTGTCCCCAGGATGCTCTCCCCGTCCCCTGTGTCCCCACTGTCCCCATCCCCACTGTCCCTGACGCTGTCCCCTGTGTCCCTGTCCCCTCTGTCCCCACTGTCCCCTGTGTCCCTGTCCCTAACCCTGTCCCCATCGCTGTCCCCATGTCCCCAGGACGCTGTCCCTGTGTCCCTAACCCCTGTCCCTGTCCCCAGGACGCTGTCCCTGTGTCCCTAACCCCTGTCCCTGTCCCCAGGACGCTGTCCCTGTGTCCCTAACCCCTGTCCCTGTCCCCAGGACACTTTCCCCATGTCCCTAACCCCTGTCCCTGTCCCTAACCCCTGTCCCTGTGGCTGTCCCCAGGACGCTGTCCCTGTCCCTAACCCCTGTCCCTGTCCCTAACCCTGTGGCTGTCCCCAGGATGCTGTCCCCATGTCCCTGTCCCTGTCCCCATGTCCCTGTCGGTGTCCTCAGGACGCTGTTCCCATGTCCCCATGTCCCTGTCCCCATGTCCCCATGTCCCTGTCGCTGTCCCCATGTCCCCATGTCCCTGTCCCTATCCCTGTCCCTGTCCCCGTCCCCATGTTCCTGTTGCTGTCCCCAGGATGCTGTCCCCATGTCCCCATGTCCCTGTCCTGTTCCCATGTCCCTGTCCCCATGTCCCCATGTCCCTGTCCTGTCCCCATGTCCCCATGTCCCCATGTCCCCATGTCCCTGTCCTGTCCCCAGGACACTGTCCCCATGTCCCTGTTGCTGTCCCCAGGATGCTGTCCCCATGTCCCCATGTCCCTGTCCCTGTCCCCATGTCCCTGTCGGTGTCCCCAGGATGCTGTCCCTGTGTCCCCATGTCCCTGTCCCCATGTCCCTGTCGGTGTCCCCAGGATGCTGGCCCTGTGTCCCCATGTCCCTGTCCCTGTCCCCATGTCCCTGTCCCTGTCCCTGTGCCGTCCCCATGTCCCTGTCCCTGTCCCTGTCCCTGTCCCCATGTCCCTGTCCTGTCCCCATGTCCCTGTGCTGTCCCCATGTCCCTGTCCCTGTCCCTGTCCCCATGTCCCTGTCCCCATGTCCCTGTCCCCATGTCCCCATGTCCCTGTGCTGTCCCCGTGTCCCTGTCCCCATGTCCCTGTCCCCTGTCCCCATGTCCCTGTCCCCATGTCCCCATGTCCCTGTCCCCATGTCCCTGTCCCTGTCCCCATGTCCCTGTCCCTGTCCCCTGTCCCCATGTCCCCATGTCCCTGTCCCTGTGCCGTCCCCATGTCCCTGTGCTGTCCCCATGTCCCTGTCCCCACGTCCCTGTCCTGTCCCCATGTCCCTGTTGGTGTCCCCATGTCCCTGTCCCCTGTCCCCATGTCCCTGTCCTGTCCCCATGTCCCCATGTCCCCATGTCCCCATGTCCCTGTGCTGTCCCCAGGACGCGGTGCGGGTGCTGGCCAAGGACCTGGTGCGGACGCGGCGCTACGAGCGCAAGTTCATCGCCATGAGAGCCAACGTGCAGGGGGTGGCACTGCGGGTCCAGACCCTGCGGTCACACAGCGCCATGGCCACCGCCATGCGGGGTGTCACCAGGGCCATGGCCACCATGAACCGACAGGTGAGACACCTGGGGACATCCCTGTGTCACTGTGTCACTGTGAGTGTCACTGTGTGTCACTGTGTGTGTCACTGTGTGTCACTGTGTGGCACTGTGTGTCACCGGGGTGGCACTGAGGGTACAGACCCTGCGGTCACACAGCGCCATGGCCACCGCCATGCGGGGTGTCACCAGGGCCATGGCCACCATGAACCGACAGGTGAGACACCTGGGGACATCCCTGTGTCACTGTGTGTGTCACTGTCACTGTGTGTGTCACTGTGTGTCACCGGGGTGGCACTGCGGGTCCAGACCCTGCGGTCACACAGCGCCATGGCCACCGCCATGCGGGGTGTCACCAGGGCCATGGCCACCATGAACCGACAGGTGAGACACCTGGGGACATCCCTGTGTCACTGTGTCACTGTGTGTGTCACTGTGAGTGTCACTGTGTGTGTCACTGTGTGTCACCGGGGTGGCATTGAGGGTACAGACCCTGCGGTCACACAGCGCCATGGCCACCGCCATGCGGGGTGTCACCAGGGCCATGGCCACCATGAACCGACAGGTGAGTGTCACTGTGTGTCACTGTGTCACTGTGTGTCACTGTGTGTCACTGTGTGTCACCGGGGTGGCACTGAGGGTACAGACCCTGCGGTCACACAGCGCCATGGCCACCGCCATGCGGGGTGTCACCAGGGCCATGGCCACCATGAACCGACAGGTGAGTGTCACTGTGTGTCACTGTGTCACTGTGTGTCACTGTGTGTCACTGTGTGTCACCGGGGTGGCACTGCGGGTCCAGACCCTGCGGTCACACAGCGCCATGGCCACCGCCATGCGGGGTGTCACCAGGGCCATGGCCACCATGAACCGACAGGTGAGACACCTGGGGACATCCCTGTGTCACTGTGTGTGTCACTGTCACTGTGTGTGTCACTGTGTGTCACTGTGTGTCACTGTGTGTGTCACTGTGTGTCACCGGGGTGGCACTGCGGGTCCAGACCCTGCGGTCACACAGCGCCATGGCCACCGCCATGCGGGGTGTCACCAGGGCCATGGCCACCATGAACCGACAGGTGAGACACCTGGGGACATCCCTGTGTCACTGTGTCACTGTGTGTCACTGTGTGTGTCACTGTGTGTGTCACTGTGTGTGTCACCGGGGTGGCACTGCGGGTACAGACCCTGCGGTCACACAGCGCCATGGCCACCGCCATGCGGGGTGTCACCAGGGCCATGGCCACCATGAACCGACAGGTGAGACACCTGGGGACAGCCCTGTGTCACTGTCTGTGTCACTGTGACTGTCACTGAGAGTGTCACCCTGGTCACGGTCACACCCCTGTCACCGATGGTGCCATTGGGGTCACCTGCCTGTCCCCACGGCCACTCTGCTGTCCCTGGGCTCACCCCGTTGTCCCCTGCCTGTCCCCGCCCTATCTCCGTTGTCCCCAGCGTTCGCTTGTTGTCCCCACTGTCCCTTGTGTGTCCCCACTGTCCCTTGTGTGTCCCCAATGTCCCCAATGTCTCCAATGTCCCCAATGTCCCCACTGTCCCTTGTGTGTCCCCAATGTCCCCAATATTCCAAATATCCCCAGTGTCCCCAATGTCCCATTGTCCCTGCTGTCCCCTTTGCGTCCCCAGTGTCCCCCATGTCCCTGCTCTCCCCAATGTCCCCAGCTGTCTCCTGATGTCCCCAATGTTCCTGTTGCCCCTGATGTCCCAGTGTCCCCAATGTCCCCAGTGTCCCCAGTGTCCCCAATGTCCCTAGCTGTCCCCAGTGTCCCCGATGTCCCCAATCCCCCCAGCTGTCCCTAATGTCCCCAGTGTCCCCAATCCCCCCAGTGTCCCCAATGTCCCCAATGTGTCCCTGCTGTCCCCAATGTCCCCAGCTGTCCCCAATGTCTCCCCCGCTGAAGCTGCCGCAGATCCAGCGCATCCTGCTGGAGTTCCAGAAGCAGTCGGGGCTGGCTGTGCCCTGGCTGTCCCCAGTGTCCCCAATGTGTCCCCAGTGTGTCCCCAGCTGTCCCCAATGTGTCCCCACTGTCCCCAGCTGAAGCTGCCGCAGATCCAGCGCATCCTGCTGGAGTTCCAGAAGCAGTTGGAGCTGGCTGTGCCCTGGGTGTCCCCAAAGTCCCCAGTGTCCCCAATCCCCCCAATGTCCCCAGTGTCCCTGCTGTCCCCAGCTGTCCCCAATGTCCCCAGTGTCCCCAATGTGTCCCCAATGTTTGTCCCCAGCTGAAGCTGCCGCAGATCCAGCGCATCCTGCTGGAGTTCCAGAAGCAGTTGGAGCTGGCTGTGCCCTGGCTGTCCCCAGTGTCCCCAGTGTCCCCAATGTCCCCAATCCCCCCAATGTCCCCAGTGTCCCTGCTGTCCCCAGCTGTCCCCAATGTGTCAACAATGTCCCCCCAGCTGAAGCTGCCGCAGATCCAGCGCATCCTGCTGGAGTTCCAGAAGCAGTCGGGGCTGGCTGTGCCCTGGCTGTCCCCGATCCCCCCAATGTCCCCAGTGTCCCCAATCCCTCCGATGTCCCCAATGTCCCCAATGTGTCCCCAGCTGTCCCCAATGTGTCCCCACTGTCCCCCCAGCTGAAGCTGCCGCAGATCCAGCGCATCCTGCTGGAGTTCCAGAAGCAGTCGGGGCTGGCTGTGCCCTGGCTGTCCCCAGTGTCCCCAATCCCCCCAATGTCCCCAGTCCCCCCAGCTGTCCCCAATGTCCCCAATGTGTCCCCAATGTGTCCCCAGCTGAAGCTGCCGCAGATCCAGCGCATCCTGCTGGAGTTCCAGAAGCAGTCGGAGCTGATGGACATGAAGGAGGAGCTGATGAACGACGCCATCGACGACGCCCTCGGGGACGAGGACGACGAGGACGAGAGGTGGGGACACCTGGGGACACATTGGGGACAGCTGGGGACACATTGAGGACAGCTGGGGACACCTGGGGACACCTGGGGAGACATTGGGGACAGCTGGGGACACCTGGGGACACCCCTGGGGACACCTGGGGACACATTGGGGACACCTGGGGAGACATTGGGGACACCTGGGGACAGCTGGGGACACGTGGAGATACCCAGGGGACATGGGGCTGGAGTGGGTCCCAGTATATCCCAGTCCATCCCAGTCCCTCCCAGTTTGTCCCAGTCCCTCCCAGTCCATCCCAGTTCCCTCCCAGTCCCTCCCAGTCCATCCCAGTATGCTGTCTGTCTCCCCAGTGACGCCGTGGTCTCTCATGTCCCAGTTTATCCCAGTCCATCCCAGTTTATCCCAGTTTGTCCCATTCTCCCCAGTGATGCCGTGGTCTCTCAGTGTCCCAGTCCCTCCCAGTCCATCCCAGTTTATCCCAGTTTATCCCAGTTTATCCCAGTTTATCCCATCTCTCCCTAGTGAAGCCGTGGTCTCTCAGTCTCCCAGTCCCTCCCAGTCCCTCCCAGTTCCCTCCCAGTCCCTCCCAGTCCATCCCAGTCCATCCCAGTCCATCCCAGTCCCTCCCAGTCCATCCCAGTATGCTGTCTGTCTCCCCAGTGACGCCGTGGTCTCTCAGTGTCCCAGTTTATCCCAGTCCATCCCAGTTTATCCCAGTTTATCCCATCTCTCCCCAGTGACGCCGTGGTCTCTCAGTGTCCCAGTTTATCCCAGTTTATCCCAGTTTGTCCCAGTTTATCCCAGTCTATCCCATTCTCCCCAGTGACGCCGTGGTCTCTCAGTGTCCCAGTTTATCCCAGTTTATCCCAGTTTATCCCATTCTCCCCAGTGACGCCGTGGTCTCTCAGTGTCCCAGTCCATCCCAGTCCCTCCCAGTCCATCCCAGTCCCTCCCAGTCCCTCCCAGTCCATCCCAGTCCATCCCAGTCCATCCCAGTATGCTGTCTGTCTCCCCAGTGACGCCGTGGTCTCTCAGTGTCCCAGTCCATCCCAGTTTATCCCAGTTTATCCCAGTCTATCCCATTCTCCCCAGTGACGCCGTGGTCTCTCAGTGTCCCAGTTTATCCCAGTTTATCCCAGTTTATCCCATCTCTCCCCAGTGACGCCGTGGTCTCTCAGTGTCCCTGTTTATCCCAGTTTGTCCCAGTTTGTCCCAGTTTATCCCAGTTTATCCCATCTCTCCCCAGTGACGCTGTGGTCTCTCAGTGTCCCTGTTTATCCCAGTCCATCCCAGTCCATCCCAGTCCATCCCAGTTTATCCCAGTCTATCCCATTTCTCCCAGTGACGCCGTGGTCTCTCAGTGTCCCAGTCCATCCCAGTTTATCCCAGTTTATCCCAGTTTATCCCATTTCTCCCAGTGACGCCGTGGTCTCTCAGTGTCCCAGTTTATCCCAGTTTATCCCAGTCTATCCCATTCTCCCCAGTGACGCCGTGGTCTCTCAGTGTCCCAGTTTATCCCAGTTTATCCCAGTTTATCCCAGTTTATCCCATTTCTCCCAGTGACGCCGTGGTCTCTCAGTGTCCCAGTTTATCCCAGTTTGTCCCAGTCCATCCCAGTTTATCCCAGTCTATCCCATCTCTCCCAGTGACGCCGTGGTCTCTCAGTGTCCCAGTTTATCCCAGTCCATCCCAGTTTATCCCAGTTTATCCCATTTCTCCCAGTGACGCCGTGGTCTCTCAGGTCCTGGACGAGCTGGGGCTGAACCTGACGGAGGAGCTGGCCAGTGAGCGGGGGAGGGGCGGGGAGGGGATTTGGGGGATTTTGGGGGGGGCATTTGGGGCTTTGGGGGGGGTTGGGGGGGATTTTGGGGGAATTTGGGGAAATCTGGGGGGGATTTTGGGGGAATTTTGGGGAAAAAGGGGGGGATTTGGGGGATTTAGGGGGGTTGGGGGGATTTGGGGGGGATTCTGGGGGGATTGGGGAAATCTGGGGGGATTTTGGGGGGATTTGGGGGGACTTGGGTATATATGGGGGGAATTTGGGGGGATTTGGGGGGGATTGGGGAAATATGGGGGGATTTTGGGGGGATTTAGGGGGGGTTTGGGGGGGATTTTGGGGAAATCTGGGGGGGATTCTGGGGTGATTTTGGGGGATGGGAGGGATTTGGGGGGATTTGGGGGAAATATGGGGGGGGCTTTGGGGGATTTTGGGGGACTAGGGGGGGTTTGGGGTAAATGGGATTTGGGGTTTGGGGATTGGGGATTTGGGGTTAATGGGGTTTGGGGTTAATCTGGGCAGCATTTTGGGTTCATTTTGGTGGGATTTTTTGGGATTTGGGCTGATCTGGGGGGGTTTGGGATTAATGGGGTTTGGGGTTTGGGATTTGGGGTTAATGGGGTTAATGGAGTTTGGGGTTAATGGGGTTTGGGGTTAATCTGGGCAGCATTTTGGGTTCATTTTGGTGGGATTTTTTGGGATTTGGGCTGATCTGAGGGGGTTTGGGGTTAATGGGGTTAATGGGGTTTGGGGGTTTGGGATTTGGGGTTTGGGTTAACCTGGGCGGGATTTTGGCTCCGTTTCGTTGGGATTTTTTGGGGGGATTTGGGCCGATCTGAGCAGGATCCTCCGGGGTCCCTGCTGCCCCCTGAGTGTCCGTCCCTCTCTCTGTCCGTCTGTCTGTCCGTCTCTCTGTCCATCTGTCCCTCTCTCTCTCCATCTCTCTGTCTCTCCATCTGTCTCTCTGTCTGTCTGTCCATCCGTTCCTCTGTCCGTCTCTCTGTCTGTCCATCTGTCCGTCTGTCTCTCCGTCTGTCCGCCTGTCCATCTCTCTGCCCGTCTGTCCATCCGTCTGTCCATCTGTCTCTCTGTCCATCTGTCTCTCTGTCTGTCCGTCTGTCTCTGTCCATCTGTCTCTCTGTCTGTCTCTGTCTGTCTGTCTCTGTCTGTCTATCCATCCGTCTGTCTCTCCATCCGTCTGTCCGTCCATCTGTCCATCTGTCCGTCTCTTTGTCTCTCCGTCCATCTGTCCGTCCGTCTGTCCGTCTCTGTGTCTGTCCATCCGTCCCTCCGTCTCTCTGTCCGTCTGTCCATTTGTCCATCCCTCTGTCCGTCTGTCCGTCTGTCCATCCGTCCGTCTGTCTCTCTGTCCGTCTCTCTGTCTCTCTGTCCATCCGTCCGTCTGTCCATCCATCTGTCCGTCTCTCCATCCGTCCGTCCGTCTCTCCGTCTGTCCATCTGTCTCTCTCTCTGTCTGTCTGTCCATCCTTCTGTCCATCCATCTCTCCGTCTCTCCGTCCGTCCCTCTCTCTGTCCATCCCTCTGTCCATCCATCTCTCCGTCTCTCTCTCTCTGTCCATCTGTCTGTCCGTCCGTCCCTCTGTCCGTCCCTCTCTCCGTCTGTCCGTCCGTCCGTCCGTCCGTCTGTCCGTGCAGCGCTGCCGGCCCCGGGCGGTTCCCTGGCTGCGGCCGAGGCTCGCGGGGGCTCCGAGGCGTCCGCGGCCGCTTTGGCCGACGCCGACGCTGACCTGGAGGAGCGGCTGAAGAACCTCAGGAGGGACTGAGCCCGGCCGGGGCCTTCGGGAACCTTCCGGAACCTTCTGGAAACTTCTGGAACCTTCTGGGACTTCTTGGGATTTCCCCCAATTTTTCCCCGATTTTTCCTTGATTTTTTCCCGATTTTTTCCCAATTTTTTTCCGATTTTTTTGGGATTTTTTTCTGATTTCTGGCCGTGCCCCCGGGGGGGTTTTGCCCCTTTATTCCGATTTTCCTCCTTTATTCCGATTTCTCCTGGGAGCCCCCAAAGCCTGAGCCCCTTTCTTTGGGATTTTCCCCTTTTTGGGATTTTTTGGGATTTTTTGGGATTTTTTTGGGATTTTTTTCTGATTTTTTGGGAGATTTTTTTCCAAATTTTTGGGATTTTTTGGGGATTTTTTGGGATTTTTTTGGGATTTTTTCAGATTTTTTCAGATTTTTTTCCAATTTTTTCTGATTTTTTGGGGATTTTCTTGGGAATTTTTTTGGGATTTTTTTGGGATATATTTTTTTATTTTTTCTGATTTTTTGGGGGATTTTTTTTCCAATTTTTTGGGATTTTTGAGGATTTTTTTGGGGATTTTTTCAGATTTTTTCTGATTTTTTTTCCAATTTTTTCTGATTTTTGGCCGTCCCAGAGAGGGAATTTTCCCCCTTTATTCTGATTTTTGGGGGGTTTTTCCAGTCCCTGCACCACCCCTCAAAGTCCGACTTCCTTTATTTGGGATTTTTGGGGTTTTCCCCAATTTTGGGGACTTTTTTGGGATTTTTTTTGGATTTTTTGAGACTTTTTGGGATTTTTTTGGGGACTTTTTTGGGGACTTTTTTGGAATTTTTGGGGATTTTTTTTTTAAGTTTTTGGGATTTTTTTGGAAATTTTTTGGGATTTTTTTCTGATTTTTTTCTGATTTTTTGGGGATTTTTGGGGGATTTTTTTTTAATTTTTTGGGACTTTTTTGGAATTTTTGGGGGATTTTTTGGGATTTTTTTGGGGCTTTTTGGCCACCCCAGAGGGGGAATTTTGCCCCTTTATTCTGATTTTTTTGGGGATTTTGGGACAAGTTTTGGGATTCTGAGCACACCCCAGTGGGATTTCCCCCTCTTTATTTGGGATTTTCCTCATTTTTTGGGATTTCCCTTTTTTGGGATTTCCCCCCTTTTTTTGGGATTTCCCTTTTTTGGGATTTCTCTCCTTTTTTTAGGGTTTTCCCCCTTTTTTGGGGGGATTTTCACTCTTTATTTAGGATTTCTCTTTTTTTTGGGATTTCTCATTTTTGGGATTTCTCCATTTTTGGGCTTTTCCCTTTTTGGGATTTCCCATTTTTGGGATTTCCCATTTGTGGGATTTTCCCATTTTTTTGGGATTTCTCCTTTTTGGGATTTCCCATTTTTGGGATTTCCCATTTTTGGGATTTTCCCATTTTGGGGATTTTCCCATTTTTGGGATTTCCCATTTTTTGGGATTTCTCCTTTTTAGGATTTCCCATTTTTTTTTGGATTTCTCCTTTTTGGGATTTCTCATTTTTGGGATTTCTCATTTTTGGAATTTCTCCTTTTTGGGGTTTCCCATTTTTGGGATTTCCCATTTTTTTGGGATTTCTCCTTTTTGGGATTTCTCATTTTTGGGATTTCTCCTTTTTGGGATTTCCCATTTTTTGGGGTTTCTCATTTTTGGGACTTTCCATTTTTTGCAATTTCTCCTTTTTGGGGTTTCTCCTTTTTTGTGATTTCCCATTTTTGGGATTTCTCATTTTTGGGATTTTCCCTTTTTTTGGAGCTTTTTCCCCCCAGGCTCTCCCCCTTTTTCCAGGCACTACTTTGGGGTCAATTCCCATTTTTTTGGGGTCAATTCTCCCTTTTTGGGGTCAATTCCCCCTTTTTTGGGTCCTTTCCCCTTTTTTGGGGTCTCTCCCCCTGCTTTGGGTCCCTCTCCCGTTTTTGGGGTTTTTTGCCCCATTTTGGGCTCCCCTCCCCCAATAAAGGATTTGGCCCCTGCGGCGCCTCCGGCTCCTTCCCAGTTTGGAACTGGGAGCACTGGGAGGGGGGAGGGGCGGGAGGGGTTGGGAATTTGGGGTGGGAAAACCCCAAATTGGGAATTTGGGGTGGGAAAACCCAAAATTGGAGATTTGGGGTGGGAAAAACCCAAAATTGGAGATTTGGGGTGGGAAAAACCCAAAATTTTGGGGTGTCTGGGGCAATTTTGGGCTCGGTTTGTGGGGTTTGGGGTCATTTTTTGGGGTTTGGGTTCAAGTTTGGGGGTTTGGGGTTCAATTTTGGGGTTTTTTGGTAATTTTGGGGGTTTGGGGTTTATTGTTGGGGTTTTTGGGTTCATTTTTGGGGTTTTTTTTGGTAATTTTGGGGGTATTGGGTTGATTTTTGGGGGGTGTGGGTTCATTTTTTGGGGTTTTTGGAAATTTTGGGGCTTTTGGGTTCAATTTTGGTGGTTTTTTGGTAATTTTGGGCGTTTTGGGTTCATTCTTGGGGGTTTTGGGTTCATTTCTGGAGCTTTTGGGTTCATTTTTGGGGTTTTTTTGGTAATTTGGGGGGTTTTGGGTTTATTTTTGGGGGTTCTGGGATCATTTTTTGGGGTTTTTGGGTTCATTTTGGGTTCATTTTTTGGGGTATGGGTTCATTTTTGGAGCTTTTGGGTTCATTTCTGGGGGTTTTGAGTTCATTTTTGGGGTTGTTTTGGTAATTTTGGGGTGTTTGGGTTCATTTTTTGGGTTATGGGTTCACTTTGGGTGGTTTTGGGTTCATTTTTGGTTTTTTTCTTGTAATTTTGGGGGTTTGGGGTTGATTTTTTGGGGATTTGGGTTCATTTTTTTGGAGGTTTTTTTTTTGTAATTTTAGGGATTTTGGGTTCATTTTTTGGGTTTTTTTGGTAATTTTGAGGGTTTTGGGTTCATTTTGGGGGTTTTGGGTTCCTTTTTAGGGTTTTTTTTTTGGTAATTTTGGGGAGGTTTGGGGTTTGGGTTCAAGTTTGGGGCATTTGGGTTCAATTTTGAGGTTTTTTGGTAATTTTGGGGGTTTTGGGTTCATTCTTGGGGGCTTTGGGTTCATTCTTGGGGGGGGTTTTGGTAATTTTGGGGCTTTGGGGTTCATTTCTGGGGGTTTGGGTTCATTTTTTGGGGTTTTGGGTTCAGTTTGTGGAGTTTGGGTTCATTTTTGGGGGGTTTTTGGTAATTTTAGGGGTTTTGGGTTCATTTCTGGGGTTTTGGGTTCATTTTTTGGGCCTTTTGGGTTCAAATTTGGGGGGTTTGGGTTCAATTTTGGGGTTTTTTTTGGTAATTTTGGGGGGTTTGGGGTTGATTTTTGCGGTTTTGGGTTCATTTTGGGGTTTTTTTTTGGTAATTTGGGGGGATTTGGGTTAATTTTGGGGTTTTTTTCTTGTAATTTTGGGGGTTTGGGGTTGATTTTTGGGGCTTTTGGGTTCATTCTTGGGGGGTTTTGGGTTCATTTTCGGGTTTTTGGGTAATTTTGGGGGTTTTGGGTTCATTTCTGGGGCTTTTGGGTTCATTTTTGGGGTTTTTTTTGGTAATTTGGGGAGTTTGGGGTTCATTTTGGGGGGATTTGGGTTCATTTTTGGGTTTTTTTTTAATTTTGGGGGTTTTGGGTTCACTTTTGGGGTTTTGGGTTCATTTTTGGGGTTTTTTTGGTAATTTTAGGGGTTTTGGGTTCATTCTTGGGGCTTTTGGGTTCATTTTTTGGGGGTTTTGGTAATTTTGGGGGGTTTGGGTTCATTTTTTGGGGTTTTGGGTTCATTTTTGGGGGATTTGGGTTCATTCCTGGGGTTTTGTGGTGATTTTGGGGGGTTTTGGTTCATTTTTTGGGGTGTTTTGGTAATTTTGGGGGTTTTGGGTTCACTTTTGGGGGTTTGGGTTCAATTTTGGGGTTTTTTTGGTAATTTTGAGGGTTTTGGGTTTATTTTGGGAGGTTTTGGGTTCATTTTTTGGGTTTTTTTTGGGGGATTTTGGGTTCATTTTGGGGGTTTTAGGTTCAATTTTGGGGTTTTTTTTGGTAATTTTGGGGGGTTGGGTTCATTTTTTGGGGTTTTTTGGTAATTTTGAGGGTTTGGGGTTCATTTTTGGGGGGTTTGGGTTCATTTCTGGGGTTTTGGGTTCATTTTTGAGGATTTTTGGTAATTTTGGGGGTTTTGGGTTCATTTTTGGGGGTTTTGGGTTCATTTTTGGGGGTTTGGGGTTGATTTTGAAGGATTTGGGGTTCAGTTTGTGGGGTTTGGGTTCATTTCTGGGGCTTTTGGGTCATTTTGGGGCTTTGGGTTCATTCTTTGAGATTTTGGGTTCATTTTTTGGGTTCATTTCGTGGCATTTTGGGTCCATTTCCTACACTTTGGGGTCACATTAAAAAATTTTAATTCATTTTTTTGCCTTTTGCTTCATTTTGTGTGTGGGGGGGGCAAACCCAAAAATTGAATTTTTGAGTGCAAAAAACCCAAATTTGGGGATTTTTCTGCCTCTCCTGGGCTGAATTTTGGGTTCATTTTGTGGGATTTTGGTTCATTTTGAGGGATTTTGGTTCATTTTGTGGGATTTTGGTTCATTTTTTGAGGTTTTGCTTTGATTTTTTGGGGTTTTTGTGCAGTTTTGGGTGTTTTTTTGGGGTCTCTCAGCGATTTTTGGGGCGTTTTTCTCGTTCTTGCCCATTTCTTCAAAAAATAAAGAATATTTTCTCCAAGCTCACCCTGGGAAAAGCAGAAATTCCTCAACTTCCCCCCAAAATCTGGCAGCATTTGGGTTTTTAAAATTTTTTTGAGTTTCAAATTTAAAAAAAAAACCTCTGAAAAGTGAAGTGAAAAATCCCCAAAAAGCGGAAAAAAAACCACAAAAAAATTAAAAATAAAAATCCCACTTCCCTTTTTTGGGGCTTTTTTGGCTTTTTGGGATTTTTTAAAATTTTTTTTTACATTTTTGACGTTTTTCCTGGGAGGTTTTTTGGGGCTCCAACGGCACAAAAAGCTCCAAAATCGGCTGAAAAGACAAAAAAAAAAGGAGAATTTTTGTCCTGGCACGGGAGCAGAGGTGAGGGGGGACCCCAAAAATGGAAATTTGGGGAGAAAAACCCGAAATTCTGAATTTGGGGACCCCAAAAATGGAAATTTGGGGAGAAAAACCCGAAATTCTGAATTTGGGGACCCCAAAAATGGAAATTTGGGGAGAAAAACCCGAAATTCTGAATTTGGGGACCCCAAAAATGGAAATTTGGGGAGAAAAACCCAAAATTGGGAGCGAGGGAGGAACAAAAATTGGGGATTTTGGGAAAAAGGGACCCAAAAATGGGGATTTGGGGAAGGAAAAGCCCAAAAATTGAAGGGGGGACCCAAAAATGGGAATTTGGGGAGGGGAAACCCCAAAATTTGGAGCTGGGAAGGCCAAAAAATTCAAATTTTGGGTGGGAAAAGCTCAAAATTGGAGCTGGGAATTGGGGGAGCCCCAAAATTTGGAGCCAGGGAGGAACAAAAATTGGGAATTTTGGGAAAAAATGGCCCTAAAACCCCAAAATTTGGAGCTGGGAACGGCCCAAAATTCCGATTTTGGGTGGGAAAAGCTCAAAATTGGAGCTGGGAATTGGGGGAGCCCCAAAATTCGGAATTTTGGGGTTGGGGAGCCCCAAAATTGGGAGCGAGAAAGGAACAAAAAATTGGGAATTTGGGGAGAAAACCCCGAAATTTGGAGCCAGGGAGGAACAAAAATTGGGAATTTTGGGAAAAAGGGACCCAAAAATGGGAATTTGGGGAGGGAAAAGCCCAAAATTTGGAGCTGGGAACGCCCCAAAATTCAAATTTTGGGTGGGAAAAGCTCAAAATTGGGGCTGTGAATTGGGGGAGGCTCAAAATTCGGAATTTTGGGGTTGGGGAGCCCCAAAATTTGGAGCGAGAAAGGAACAAAAAATCGGGAATTTTGGGAAAAAAGGACCCAAAACCCCAAAATTTGGAGCTGGGAACGGCCCAAAATTCTGATTTTGGGTGGGAAAAGCTCAAAATTGGAGCTGGGAATTGGGGGAGCCCCAAAATTCGGAATTTTGGGGTTGGGGAGCCCCAAAAATTGAAGGGGGGGACCCAAAAATGGGAATTTAGGGAGGAAAACCCCAAAATTTGGAGCTGGGAAAGCCCCAAAATTCAAATTTTGGGTGGGAAAAGCTCAAAATGGGAGCTGGGAATTGGGGGAGCCCCAAAATTGGGAATTTTTGGGTTTGGGGAGCCCCAAAATTTGAAGGGAGGGAGGAACAAAAATTGGGAATTTTGGGAAAAAAGGACCCTAAAACCCCAAAATTTGGAGCTGGGAACGCCCCAAAATTCAAATTTTGGGTGGGAAAAGCTCGAAATTGGAGCTGGGAATTGGGGGAGCCCCAAAATTTGGAGCCAGGGAGGAACAAAAATTGGGAATTTTGGGAAAAAGGGACCCAAAATGGGGATTTGGGAAGGAAAACCCCAAAAATTGAAGGGGGGACCCAAAAATGGGAATTTAGGGAGGGGAAACCCCAAAATTTTTATCTGGGAAGGCCCCAAAATTCAAATTTTGGGTGTGAAAAGCTCGAAATTGGGGCTGGGAATTGGGGGAGCCCCAAAATTCGGAATTTTGGGGTTGGGGAGCCCCAAAATTTGGAGCCAGGGAGGAAAAAAAATGGGGATTTTGGGAAAAAAGGGACCCAAAATGGGGATTTGGGGAGGGAAAACCCCAAAAATTGAAGGGGGAACCCAAAAATGGGAATTTGGGGAGGGAAAACCCCAAAATTTGGAGCTGGGAATGTCCCAAAATTCAAATTTTGGGTGGGAAAATCTCGAAATTGGGGCTGGGAATTGGGGGAGCCCCAAAATTTGGAGCCAGAAAGGAACAAAAATTGGGAATTTTGGGGGAAAAATGACCCTAAAACCCCAAAATTTTTTATCTGGGAATGCCCCAAAATTCAAATTTTGGGCGGGAAAAGTTCAAAATTGGAGCTGGGAATTGGGGGAGCCCCAAAATTCGGAATTTTGGGTTTGGGGAGCCCCAAAATTGGGAGCCAGAAAGGAACAAAAAATTGGGAATTTTGGGGATAAAGGACCCAAAATGGGGATTTGGGAAGGAAAACCCCAAAAATTAAAAGGGGAATCCCAAAATGGGAATTTGGGGAGGAAAAACCCCAAAATTTTGAGCTGGGAACGGCCCAAAATTCAAATTTTGGGTGGGAAAAACTCAAAATTGGAGCTGGGAATTGGGGGAGCCCCAAAATTCGGAATTTTGGATTTGGGAGCCCCAAAATTTGAAGGGAGGTAGGAACAAAAATTGGGAATTTTTGGGAAAAAAGGACCCAAAACCCCAAAATTTGGAGCTGGGAATGCCCCAAAATTCAAATTTTGGGTGGGAAAAGCTCAAAATTGGAGCTGGGAATTGGGGGAGCCCCAAAATTGGGAACCAGAAAGGAACAAAAATTGGGAATTTTGGGAAAAAAAATGGCCCTAAAACCCCAAAATTTGGAGCTGGGAACGCCCCAAAATTCAAATTTTGGGTGGGAAAATCTCGAAATTGGAGCTGGGAATTGGGGGAGTCCCAAAATTCAGAATTTTGGGGTTGGGAAACCCCAAAATTTGAAGGGAGGGAGGAACAAAAATTGGGAATTTTGGGAAAAAGGGACCCAAAATGGGAATTTGGGGGAGGAAAACCCCAAAAATTGAAGGAGGGGACCAAAAAATGGGAATTTGGGGAGGAAAAACCCCAAAATTTGGAGCTGGGAATGCCTCAAAATTCAAATTTTGGGTGGGAAAAGCTCGAAATTGGAGCTGGGAATTGGGGGAGCCCCAAAATTTGGAATTTTGGGTTTGGAGAACCCCAAAATTTGGAGCCAGAAAGGAACAAAAAATCGGGAATTTTGGGAAAAAAGGACCCAAAAATGGGAATTTGGGGAAGGAAAACCCCAAAAATTGAAGGGGGGACCCAAAAATGGGAATTTGGGGAGGGGAAACCCCAAAATTTGGAGCTGGGAACGCCCCAAAATTCAAATTTTGGGTGGGAAAAGCTCGAAATTGGAGCTGGGAATTGGGGGAGCCCCAAAATTGGGAATTTTGGGGTTGGGGAGCCCCAAAATTTGGAGCCAGAAAGGAACAAAAATTGGGAATTTTGGGAAAAAATGACCCTAAAACCCCAAAATTTGGAGCTGAGAACGCCCCAAAATTCAAATTTTGGGTGGGAAAAGCTCAAAATTGGAGCTGGGAATTGGGGGAGCCCCAAAATTGGGAATTTTGGGTTTGGGGATCCCCAAGTTCGGGCGTTGGGCCCGGCAGGGGCTGAGGAAGGTTCTGGATCTTTCCGCAGCCCCGCGATGGCGCCGCCGCAGGTAGGGCGGGGTTGGGTGGGGGAGGGGATGGGGGTGGGGGAGGGGAGGGATTTTCTCGCCCCGCACCCAAAATCGGCCAAATTCCACCCAAAAATCCGGGATCGGCTCCGGTTCCGAAATTTTAAAAAATGAATTTTGAATTTCTTCATTTTAACTTTTTATATTTGAATTTTAATGGGTTTTTAATAAATTATTTTAAATTTTTAATTTATTTTTCATTTTTAATTTTTTATTTTAAGCCCTCTTCATTTTCGATTTTTATCATTCCTCATTTTTCGATTTTTTTTCGTTTTTTAATCCTTTCATTTTTGACTTCCTAAATTTTTTTTTAATTTTGCATTTGAAATTTCTTATTTTTTACCTCTAAATTTTAATTTTATTTTAATTTTGCATTTTAATTTTTTTATTTCGTAATTCTAAATTTAAGGGGTTTTTTAATTTTGCATTTGAAATTTTTTATTTTGTAATTCGGATTTTAAATTTTTTTTAAATTTTTGCCTTTTAAATTTTCTATTTTGTAATTCTAAATTTTAATTGTTTTTCATTTTGAATTTTAAATTTTTTTTTTTTGTAATTTTGCATTTGAATTTTTTTATTTCGCAATTCGGATTTTTTTTTTTTTTAATTTTGTAACTCTAAAATTTTAAATTTCTTAAAAATTTTGCATTTCAAATCTTTTATTTTCTAATTCTACATTTTAATTTCTTTTTTTAATTTTTGTATTTTTCATTTTTCCTTTGGCAATCCGGAATTGGGAGTTTCTCTTTATTGCCCGGGGGGTTCGGGGGGTCCCGGGCTTCGGTCCCGGGGTTCCGGTTCCGGGGGTTCCGGTCCCGAGCGGTTCAGTCCCGGGGGGTCCCGGGGTGTTCGGTCCCGGGTTTCGGTCCCGGGGGGTTCGGGCCGGTCCCGGGGGGTCCCGGGGTTCGGTCACGGGGGTTCAGTCCCGGGGGGTTCCGGTGCTGGGGTTCAGTCCCGGGCTTCGGTTCCGGTGCCGGGCTTCGGTCCCGGGGGGTTCCGGGGGTCCCGGGGGATCCCGGGGTTCGGTCCCGGGGGGTTCGGGCCGGTCCCGGGGTTCGGTCCCGGGGGGTTCAGTCACAGGGTTCCGTCCCGGGGGGTTCCGGTCCCGGGGTTCGGTCCCAGGGGGTTCCGGGGTTCGGTCCCGGGGTTCAATCCCGGGGGGTTCCGGGGTTCGGTCCCGGGGGGTTCGGGCCGGTCCCGGGGGGTTCCGGGGTTCAGTCCCGGGGGGGTTCCGGTCCCAGGCGGTTCAGTCCCGGGGGGTCCTGGGGTTCGGGGGGTCCCGGGGGGTTCAGTCCCGGGCGGTTCGGTTCCGGTCCCGGGGTTCGGTCCCGGGGGGTTCGGTCCCGGGGGGTTCGGTCCCGGGGGGTTCCGGTCCCGAGGGGTCCCGGGGGTTCAGGCCGGGGGTTCAGTCCTGGGGGGTTCCGGTCCCGGGGGATCCCGGGGGGTTCGGGCCCGAGGGGTTCGGTTCCGGTCCCGGGGGGTTCGGGCCCGGGGGTTTCCGGTGCCGGGGGGTTCAGTCCTTGGGGGTTCGGGGGGTTCCAGTCCCGGGGTTCGGTCCCGGGGGGTTCCGGGGTTCGGTCCGGGGGTTCGGTCCCGGGGTTCAGTCCCGGGGGGTTCCGGGGTTCGGTCCCGGGGGGTTCGGGCGGGTTCCGGGGGTTCCAGTCCCGGGGGGTTCGGGGGGTTCGGGCCCGGGGTTCGGTCCCGGGGGGTTCCGGGGTTCGGTCCCGGGGTTCGGTCCCGGGGGTTCGGTCCCGGGGGGTTCCGGGGGCTTCCGGGGGTTCTGGTGCCGGGGTTCGGTCCCGGGGGTTCCGGGGTTCGGTCCCGGGGGGTTCGGTTCCGGTCCCGGGGTTCGGTCCCGGGGTTCAGTCCCGGGGGGTTCCGGGGTTCGGTCCCGGGGTTCGGTCCCGGGGGTTCGGTCCCGGGGGGTTCCGGGGGCTTCCGGGGGTTCTGGTGCCGGGGTTCGGTCCCGGGGGTTCCGGGGGGTTCCGGGGTTCGGTCCCGGGGGGTTCGGTTCCGGTCCCGGGGTTCGGTCCCGGGGTTCAGTCCCGGGGGGTTCCGGGGTTCGGTCCCGGGGTTCGGTTCCGGTCCCGGGGTTCGGTCCCGGGGTTCAGTCCCGGGGGGTTCCGGGGTTCGGTCCCGGGGGGTTTGGTTCCGGTCCCGGGGTTCGGTCCCGGGGTTCAGTCCCGGGGGGTTCCGGGGTTCGGTCCCGGGGTTCGGTTCCGGTCCCGGGGTTCGGTCCCGGGGGGTTCCGGGGTTCGGTCCCGGGGTTCGGGCCGGTCCCGGGGTTCGGTGACGGCCCCGGGGCCCCCCCAGCTCCCGGCGCTGCTGCTGCTGCTGCTCGCGAGCGCGGGAGGGTCGGGAAAATCGGGAATTCCGGGAGATTCGGGAATTCCGGGAGCTCCGGGGATCCCGGCGGTCCCCGGAAGGAGCCGCGAGGAGCGCCCTGGTGAGTGCCGGCCTGGAGCCCATCCTAGTACGGACCAGTACGGACCAGTACGGACCAGTACGGACCAGTCCATCCCAGTTCCCTCCCAGTTTGGTTTTAGTCCCGCCCAGTCCCTCCCAGTATGTCCCAGTTCCCTCCCAGTCCATTCCAATCCCATCCCAGTCCCTCCCGATTCACTCCAAATCCCATCCCAGTCCATCCCAATCTCCTCCCAGTTCCTTCCCAGTCCGTCCCAATCCCTCCCAGTTCCCTCCCAGTCCATCCCAGTCCATCCCAGTCCCTCCCACTTTCCTCCCAGTCCATCCCAGTCCATCTCAATCCCCTCCCAGTCCATCCCAGTTCCATCCCAGTCCCTCCCGCTCCCTTCCAGCTCCCTCCCAGTCCATCCCAATCTATCCCAGTCCATCTCAGTTCTCTCCCAGTCCATCCCAGTTCTCTCCCAATCCATCCCAGTCCCTCCCAGCCCATCTCAATCCCTCCCAGTCCCTCCCAGTCCATCCCAGTCCATCCCAATCTATCCCAGTCCATCCCAGTCCCTCCCAGTCCCTCCCAGTCCCTCCCAGTTCCCTCCCACTCCCTCCCAGTCCCTCCCAATCCCTCCCAGTCCCTCCCAGTCCATCTCAATCCCCTCCCAGCCCATCCCAGTCCATCCCAGTCTATTTCAATCCCCTCCCAGTTCCATCCCAGTCCATCCCAGTCCCTCCCAGTTCATCCCAGTCCCTCCCAGTCCATCCCAGCCCATCCCATCCCAGTCCATCCCAGTCCATCCCAGTCCATCCCAATCTATCCCAATCTATCCCAGTCCCCTCCCAGTCCATCCCAGTCCCTCCCAGTCCCCTCCCAGTCCCTCCCAGTCCCTCCCAGTCCATCCCAGCCCATCTCAATCCCCTTCCAGCTCCCTCCCAGTCCCTCCCAGTCCATCCCAGTCCCTCCCAGTCCATCCCAGTCCCTCCCTCTCCCCCCAGCTCCCTCCCGCCCCCTCTCCCGCCGCCCCCGCTCCGTGGCCGCCTCCCGCTGGCTCCTCTGGGCTCCGTTCCGCGGCTCCGTCCCGCCCGACGCCGTCTCCAGCCCGAACCGCTCCCAGTCCCTCCCAGTCCATCCCAGTCCATCCCAGTTCCATCCCAGTGCCTCCCAGTCCATCCCAGTTCATCCCAGTTCCCTCCCAGTCCCTCCCAGTTTCCATCCCAGTTCCCTCCCAGTCCTATTCCAGTCCTTTCCCGGTCCCTCCCAGTCCATCCCAGTCCATTTCAATCCCCTCCCAGTTCCCTCCCAGTCCATCCCAGTTCCCTCCCAGCCCATCTCAATCCCCTCCCACTCCCTCCCAGTCCCTCCCAGTCCATCCCAGTTCCCTCTCAGTCCGTCCCAGTCCCTCCCAGTTCATCCCAGTCCCTCCCAGTCTATCCCAGTCCATCCCAGTCCCTCCCAGTCCATCCCAGTCCATCCCAGTCCCTCCCAGTTCCCTCCCAGCCCATCTCAATCCCCTCCTAGCCCATCCCAGTCCATCCCAGTCCATTTCAATCCCCTCCCAGTCCATCTCAGTCCCTCCCAGTCCCTCCCAGTCCCTCCCAGTTTCCATCCCAGTTCCCTCCCAGTCCCATTCCAGTCCTTTCCCGGACCCTCCCAGTCCCTCCCAGCCCATCCCAATCCCCTCCCAGTCCATCCCAGTCCATCCCAGTCCCCATCCATTCCAATCCCAGCCCATTTCAATCCCCTCCCAGCCCATCCCAGTCCATCCCAATCTATCCCAGTTCCATCCCAGTCCATCCCAATCTATCCCAGTCTCCTCCCAGTCCATCCCAGTCCATCCCAGTCCATCCCAGTCCATCCCAGTCCATCCCAGTCCATCCCAGTCCCTCCCAGTCCATCCCAGTCCCTCCCTCTCCCCCCCAGCTCCCTCCCGCCCCCTCTCCCGCCGCCCCCGCTCCGTGCCCGCCTCCCGCTGGCTCCTCTGGGCTCCGTTCCGCGGCTCCGTCCCTCCCGACGCCGTCTCCAGCCCGAACCGCTCCCAGTCCATCCCAGTCCATCCCAGTCCATCCCAGTTCATCCCAGTTCATCCCAGCCCATCCCAGTTCCCTCCCAGTCCCTCCCAGTTTCCATCCCAGTTCCCTCCCAGTCCCATTCCAGTCCTTTCCCGGTCCCTCGCAGTCCCTCCCAGCCCATCTCAATCCCCTCCCAATCCCCTCCCAGTCCATCCCAGTCCCTCCCAGTCCATCTCAATCCCCTCCTAGCCCATCCCAGTCCATCTCAATCCCCTCCCAGTCCCTCCCAGTCCATCCCAGTTCATCCCAGTCCATCCCAGTTCATCCCAGTCCATCCCAATCCCTCCCAGTTCATCTCAATCCCCTCCCAATCCCCTCCCAGTATATCCCAGTTCATCTCAATCCCCTCCCAGTTCCCTCCCAGTCCATCCCAGTTTCCATCCCAGTCCCTCCCAGTTCCATCCCAGTCCATCTCAATCCCCTCCCAGTCCCTCCCAGTCCCTCCCAGTCCATCCCAATCCCCTCCCAGTCCCTCCCAATTCCATCCCAGTCCCTCCCTCTCCCCCCAGCTCCCTCCCGCCCCCTCTCCCGCCGCCCCCGCTCCGTGCCCGCCTCCCGCTGGCTCCTCTGGGCTCCGTTCCGCGGCTCCGTCCCGCCCGACGCCGTCTCCAGCCCGAACCGCCGCTCGGGCCGCGCCGAGTTCGTGTGTTCCACGCGTGCCCGCGGCTGCAGCCTGGGCTCCTTCGATCCCTCCCGCGGCCCCTTCTGCTCCTTCCCGTGGAACGAGCGGGAGCTGCGCAGCTCCGACTTCCACCTCCTGCTCAACCCCGGCGGCTTCGAGGCGCTCGACTGGGCGGCCGCGTCCTTCGGTTCCGCTCCGCCGGGCGCCGTGGAGGGCTGCCCGCTGACCGACATCTTCGTGGGCCGCAGTCCCGAGGGGCTGGGCAAGGTGTCCCGGGAGCAGCAGGCGCTTTTCGTGGCCGTGGACGGCGAGGAGCTGTGGTACAAGTGGTACGAGGTGCTGGTGGTGCGCCAGGGCGCGGCGGGGCTCTCCATCGCCGACGTGTCCTACAACGGATCCGCGGCGGCGGAGAGCGCCGAACCGGCCGAGCTGGCGCGGACGGCGGCGAGGAACGGAGCCTGCGAGGCGGCCGCGGTCTGGGTGAGCCTGGAGGAGTCCGGCGAGGCGGAGCGGGGATGGAGCTCGGAGCTACCGGCGCTGGCGGCCGCCCGCGGGGTGCTCCGAGCGGCGCCGCTGCTGCTGACCGAGCGCGGCGGGTGGGAGGCGGGCAACGCCAGCTCGGTGCCGTGGGTCGGCGGCGCCGCCGTCACCGAGTTCGTGTCGAGGTCGCACCGGGTCCGGTTGGAGATCCCGGCGCGTTCCGAGTGCTCCGTGGTTCTCCGCGGGCTCCGGCGGCGGCTGCGGGTGCCGTTCCGGGCGAGGCTGACGCGGGAGTTCCGCTCGGGCCGCCCGCACCGCGTGGAGATCGCGGGCACGGCCTGGAGCACCGGGGTTACCGGAGCGCACGGCGAGCTCGGGGGATGCCGCCGCATCGCCGAGCTGCCGCCCTGCCCCGGGGAAACCGCGCGATTCTGATTTTATATCCCAAAAAATACCCCAAAATCCACGGGAATGCTCAGCTCCGGTGCGGGGGTTTGGGGTATAAAGGTGACCCCAAAATGCAGAAAATTTGGGTTCTGGTGGATTTTCGTTTTTTCGCCCTAAAAATCCAGCAGGAAACCCCCGGAATTCTGATTTTATCCCCCCAAAAAAACCCCAAATCCACGGGAATGTTCGGCTTTGGTGCGGGGAATTGGGGAATAAAGGTGACCCCAAAATGCAGGAAATAATTCTGGTGGAATTTCGTTTTTTCACCCTAAAAATCCAGCAGAAAATGGGGGTGAACCCCCGGAATTCTGATTTTATCCCCAAAAATCCGTGGGAACGCTCGGCTTTTGTGTGGGGTTTTGGGGTTTAAAGGTGATCCCAAAATGCAGGGAAATGGTTCTGGTGGAATTTCGTTTTTTCGCCCTAAAAATCCAGCAGGAAAATTGGGGTGAACCCCTGGAATTCTGATTTTATCCCAAAAAAAATCCCCAAAATCCGTGGGAACGCTCGGCTTTGGTGCGGGGGTTTGGGGCATAAAATTGACCCCAAAATGCAGAAAATTTGGATTCTGGTGGAATTTCGCTTTTTTGCCCCAAAAATCCAGCAGGAAACTGAGGGTGAACCCCTGGAATTCTGATTTTATCCCAAAAAAACCCCCCAAATCCACAAGAACGCTTTGCTTCAGCTTGGGGTTTTGGCGTTTTGGGGTTTCACGACATAAAATTGACCCCAAAATGCAGAAAATTTGGGTTCTGTTGGAATTTTGTTTTTTCGCCCCAAAAATCCAGCAGGAAACTGGGGGGGATCCCCTGGAATTCTGATTGTATCCCAAAAAAAACCACCCCAAAAATCCGTGGGAACGCTCAGTGGGGTTTTGGGGTTTTCTGGTTTTGCAGCATAAAATTGACCCCAAAATGCAGAAAATTTGGGTTCTGGTGGAATTTTGTTTTTTCGCCCTAAAATTCCAGCAGGAAACTGGGGGTGAACCCCTGGAATTCTGATTTTTTCCCCAAAAAAACCCCAAAAATCCCCAAAAAACCCCCAAAAATCCGTGGGAACGCTCGGCTTTGCTGCGGGGTTTTGGGGTTTTGGGGCATAAAATTGACCCCAAAATGCAGAAAATTTGGGTTCTGGTGGAATTTCGGGTTTTTTTCCCCAAAAATCTGACAAAAACAGCAGAAAGTCAGGAGAACCCTCAGGGCTTTTCCTGAAATCCAGGAAAATTTGAGTTTTGGAAGTTTTCTCCTGAAATCCAGGAAAAAACACGGGATTTGGGGTTTTTTTTCCTAAAACCGAGGAAAACCTTTGAATTTTGGTTTATTTTTTTTTAATTTTTAAACCCAAGAAAACCCTCAAATTTTGTTTTTTGTTTTTTTTTTTTTAATTTTTAAACCCAGGAACACCCTCGAGATTTGAGGATTTTTTTTTCCCTGAAACCCAGGAAAAACCTTTGAGTTTTGGTGTTTTTTTTTTTTTATTTTTAAACCCAAGAAAACCCTCGGGATTTGAGGATTTTTTAAATCCTGAAACCCAGGAAAAACCTTTGGGTTTCGAGGATTTTTTAAATTTTTAAACCCAAGAAAACCCTTGGGATTTGAGGATTTTTTTTTAATTTTTAAACCCAGGAAAACCCTCGGAATTTGAGGATTTTTAAAATTCTGAAACCCAGGAAAACCTTTGAGTTTTGAGGGTTTTTTTTAATTTTTAAACCCAAAAAACCCTCGAATTTTGGTTTTTTTTTTTTTATTTTTAAACCCAGGAAAACCTTTGGGTTTCGAGGATTTTTTTAATTTTTAAACACAAGAAAACCCTCGGGATTTGAGGATTTTTTTTAATTTTTAAACCCAGGAAAAACCTTTGGGTTTCGAGGATTTTTTTAATTTTTAAACCCAAGAAAACCCTCGGGATTTGAGGATTTTTTTTAATTTTTAAACCCAGGAAAAACCTTTGGGTTTCGAGGATTTTTAAAATTTTTAAACCCAAGAAAACCCTCGGGATTTGAGGATTTTTTTTATTCTATAAACCAGGAAAAACCTTTGAATTTTGAGGATTTTTTAAATTTTTAAACCCAAAAAACCCCTCGAGTTTTGTGGGTTTTTTTTTAATTTTTACACCCAGGAAAATCCGTGAAATTTGGGAAATTTTTTTTCCTGAAACCCAGGAAAAACCTTTGGATTTCGAGGATTTTTTCATTCTGAACCCCAGGAGATCCCTTGGATTTGAGGTTTTATTTCCTGAAATCCCTCAGGGTTTGGGGAGATTTTAATCTGAAATCGCTGGGTTTAGGCTTTCTCCTGAATTTCTGGTTTTCCTCCCATATTTTTGGGTTTTTTCTCCCATATTTTTGGTTTTTTTCTCCCATATTTTTGGTTTTTTTCTCCCATATTTTTGGTTTTTTTCTCCCATATTTTTGGGTTTTTCTCCCATATTTTTGGGTTTTCTTCCTGTATTTTTTGGTTTTTTTTTTTTCCCATATTTTCGATTTTCTCCCAGAATTTTAATTTTCCTCCCATTTTTGGCTTTTTTTTCTCCCACATTTTTGGTTTTCCTCCCATATTTTTGATTTTCCTCCCATATTTTTGGTTTTCTTCCTTTATTTTGGGGGTTTTCTCCCATATTTTTGTTTTTCTACCAGAATTTTGATTTTCCTCCCATTTTTTGGATTTTCTCCCCTATTTTTGATTTTTCTCCCCTATTTTTGATTTTCCACCCCTATTTTTGATTTTCCACCTCTATTTTTGCTTTTCCTCCCATTTTTTTGGGTTTTCTCTCATATTTTTGATTTTCCTCCCATATTTTTGCTTTTTCTCCCATATTTTTGCTTTTCTTCCTTTATTTTTGGGGATTTCTCCCATATTTTTGGTTTTTTCTCATGCATTTTTTGTTTTCCTCCCACATTTTTGGTTTTCCTCCCACATTTTTGGTTTTCCTCCTGTATTTTTGGTTTTTCTCCCCCATTTTTGGCTTTTTTCCCCCATTTTTGGTTTTCCTCCCCCATTTTTGGCTTTTCTCCCCCATTTTTGGCTTTTCTCCCCCATTTTTGGCTTTTCTCCCCTATTTTTGGCTTTTCTCCCCCGTTTTTCCTTTTCCTGGCACACCCTTCATCCCTGTGACGTTTTCCACCTGAATTTCCCATTTTCACCAAAAAACAGATTTTGGAAGCAAAGGAAAAACGAGAAAAAATCCCCAAAAAAGGAATTCAAAGGGATCTTGGGGTGGGATGTCCTGAGGGAGCTCAGGAGGGGAAAAAAATCCCAAAATTCAGGGAAAAAATCCAATTCCAAATTGGGGGGTGGGGGGATGTTCGGGATTTTGGGGTGGTGGGATTGAGGGAGGGGTTGGGGGTGCTGGAATTCTCGGGGGGTGCAGGGAGGGAGGGATTTGGGGAGACCCCAAACTGGGGGGGGGGGGGAAGCAGGAATTTGGGGAGGCCCCGAATTTCCTGGGAGGGGGAAGAAAGGGATTGAGGGGATTTTGTGGGGAAATGGGATCGTGGAGCCACCAGGGGATGGGGGATGTCCCATAAACCATGTGGGATCTCTGGGAGCTGGGAATAGGATCATGGAGCCACCAGGGGATGGGGGATGTCCCATGAACCATCCTGGATCCCCAGGAGCTGGGAATGGGATAAAGGAGCCACCTGGGGATGGGGGATGTCCCACAGCCCATCCTGGATCCTCAGGAGCTGGGAATGGGATTGTGGAGCCACCAGGGGATGGGGGATGTCCCATAAACCATGTGGGATCTCTGGGAGCAGGGAATGGGATAAAGGAGCCACCAGGGGATGGGAGACACCAAACACCAGCTCAAGTCCAACTTCATCCATGTTTGAGCCACCTCAGGACAGTTCTAGAGCCACCAGGCCATGAGGGATGTCCCACAGCCATGTGGGATCTTTGGGAGCTGGGAATGGGATCGTGGAGCCACCAGGGGATGGGGGATGTCCCACAGCCCATCCTGCATCACCAGGAACGGGACCATGGAGCCACCAGGGGATGGGAGACACCAAACACCAGCTCAAGTCCATCCTCATCCATGTTTGAGCCACCTCAGGAGAATCCTGAAGCCACTGGGTCATGGGAGACATCAATCCCAGCCATGGGCGACCTCTGGGAGCTGGGATGGGATCATGGAGCCACCAGGGGATGAGGGATGTCCCACAAACCATGTGGGATCCCCAGGAGTTGGGAATGGGATCACGGAGACACCAAACACCAGCTCATGTCCATCCTCATCCATGTCTGAGCCACCTCAGGAGAATCCTGAAGCCACCAGGGGATGGGGGATGTCCCATGAGCCATGTGGGATCTTTGGGAGCTGGGAATGGGACCATGGAGCCACCAGGGGATGATGGGGGATGTCCCACAGCCCATCCTGGATCCCCAGGAGCTGGGAATGGGATCACGGAGACACCAAACACCAGCTCATTTCCATCCTCACCCATGTTTGAGCTGCTTCAGGAGAATCCTGGGGCCACCAGGGGATGGGGGATGTCCCATAAACCGTGTGGGATCTCTGGGAGCTGGAATGGGATCACGGAGACACCAAACACCAGCTCACCTCCACCCTCACCCACGTTTGACCCACCACTCCCTTTCCCCCACCCCTCTCCCCTCTCCACCCCCGTACCCCCCTCACCCTCGGGGGGTCTCCCCTCCTCTCCCACCCCTCCACCCTCACTTATCCCTCCCCGCCGCCCTCCCGTGGGTGCGGCCGTGCCGCGCCAGCGAGGATTTGTTGCTGAAGCTCTTCCCGCAGCGGCCGCAGGGGAAGGGCCGCTCCCCGGTGTGCGAGCGCCGGTGCACCGTCAGGTCCGCCAGGTACTTGAAGCTCTTCCCGCAGGCGGGGCAGGGGTAGGGCCGCTCCCCGCTGTGGCTGCGCCGGTGCATGCTCAGGTTGGACTGCTGGCTGAAGCGCTTCCCGCAGGCCGGGCAGGGGTAGGGCCGCTCCCCGGTGTGCGAGCGCCGGTGCTTGCTCAGGTCCGAGGGGTTGGTGAAGCTTTTCCCGCAGTGCCCGCAGCCGTAGGGCCGCTCCCCGGTGTGCAGCCGCCGGTGCGTGGTCAGCGTGCTCAGGTGGCCGAAGCGCTTCCCGCAGTGGCCGCAGCCGTAGGGTTTGGCCCCGCTGTGGGTCCGCTCGTGGGTCCGCAGGTGAGTCAGGCGGGCGAAGCTCTTCCCGCACTGCCCGCACGGGAACGGCCGCGACGGGAGCGGCACCGGGGATGATGCGGTACCGGGACCGGTAACGGGACCGGAGGGGTCGGGGCGGGCTCGGCGGCGCTGGGGTGCGGGGGTGGTCGGTGGGACAGGAACGGGCGGGTCCGGGGTTGTGGTGGGATCTGCGGGGAGAGAAGGAAGAGGGGTGGTTCGTGATGGGGAAAGGCGGATCCGGGGTCGTGGTGGGGAGAGGAGAAGGAAAGGAGGAGGTTCGGGATGGGGAAAGGCGGGATCGGGTTCGGGGTGGGATCTGCGGGGAGAGGAGAAGGAAAGGGGGGGGTTCGGAATCGGGAAAGGTGGGATCGGGCTCGGGGTGGGGAGAGAAGGAACAGGGGGAGTTCGGGATGGGGAAGGGGAGGATCCGGGCTCGGGGTGGGGAGAGGAGAAGGAAAAGGGGAGTTCAGGATGGGGAAAGGCAGGATCGGGGTCGGGGTGGGATCTGCGGGGTGAGGGGAAGGAACAGAGAGGGTTCCGAATAGGGAAGGGCGGGATCGGGGTCGTGGTGGGGAGAGGAGAAGGAACAGGGGGGGTTCGGGATGGGGAAAGGCGGGATCGGGGTCGGGGTGGAGAGAGGAGAAGGAACAGGGGGGTTCGGGATGGGGAAAGGCGGGATCGGGGTCGTGGTGGGATCTGCCGGGAGAGGAGAAGGAACGGGGGGGGTTCGGGATGGGGAAAGGCGGGATCGGGGTCGTGGTGGGGAGAGGAGAAGGAAAAGGGGAGTTCGGGATGGGGAAGGGGCGGATCCGGGGTCGGGGTGGGGAGAGGAGAAGGAAAAGGGGGGTTCGGGATGGGGAAAGGCAGATCCGGGATCGTGGTGGGGAGAGGGGAAGGAAAAGGGGGGTTCCAGATGGGGAAAGGCGGGATCGGGGTCGGGGTGGGATCTGCGGGGAGAGGAGAAGGAAAAGGGGGGGTTCGTGATAGGGAAAGGCGGGATCGGGGTAGGATCTGCGGGGAGAGAAGGAAAAGGGGTGGTTCGTGATGGGGAAAGGCGGGATCGGGGTCGTGGTGGGGAGAGGAGAAGGAACAGGGACGGGTTCGTGATGGGGAAAGGCGGATCCGGGATCGTGGTGGGGAGAGGAGAAGGAACAGAGGGGGTTCGGGATGGGGAAGGGGCGGATCCGGGGTCGTGATGGGGAGAGGAGAAGGAAAAGGGGGGTTCCAGATGGGGAAGGGGAGGATCAGGGTCGTGGTGGGATCTGCGGGGAGAGGAGAAGGAACAGGGGGGGTTCGGGATGGGGAAAGGCGGGATCGGGACAGTCCGGGACCCATCGGGGGTGGGGAGGGTCCGGTTCGGACCGCGGGGCAAAGAAATTCACCCGTGGGGGGGGAATCGGGACAACGGGGAGGGGAGAGATCGAGAAAGGGGGTTTGGAACACTTTGGGATGGTTTGGAGCTCCCTGAGATGGTTTGGAGCTCATGGAGATGGTTTGGAGCTCCCTGAGATGGTTTGGAGCTCCCTGAGATGGTTTGGAGCTCATGGAGATGGTTTGGAGCTCCCTGAGATGGTTTGGAGCTCATGGAGATGGTTTGGAGCTCCCTGAGATGGTTTGGAGCTCATGGAGATGGTTTGGAGCTCTCTGAGATGGTTTGGAGCCCCCTGAGATGGTTTGGAGCTCTCTGAGATGGTTTGGAGCTCCCTGAGATGGTTTGGAGCTCATGGAGATGGTTTGGAGCTCCCTGAGATGGTTTGGAGCTCATGGAGATGGTTTGGAGCTCCCTGAGATGGTTTGGAGCTCATGGAGATGGTTTGGAGCTCTCTGAGATGGTTTGGAGCCCCCTGAGATGGTTTGGAGCTCTCTGAGATGGTTTGGAGCTCCCTGAGATGGTTTGGAGCCCATGGAGATGGTTTGGAGCTCCCTGAGATGGTTTGGAGCTCATGGAGATGGTTTGGAGCTCTCTGAGATGGTTTGGAGCTCTCTGAGATGGTTTGGAGCCGATGGAGAAGGTTTGGAGCCCATGGAGATGGTTTGGAGCCCCCTGAGATGGTTTGGAGCCCTCTGAGATGGTTTGGAGCTCATGGAGATGGTTTGGAGCTCTCTGAGATGGTTTGGAGCTCATGGAGATGGTTTGGAGCCCATGGAGATGGTTTGGACCTCATGGAGATGGTTTGGAGCTCATGGAGATGGTTTGGAGCTCTCTGAGATGGTTTGGAGGCCATGGAGATGGTTTGGAGCTCCCTGAGATGGTTTGGAGCTCATGGAGATGGTTTGGAGCTCTCTGAGATGGTTTGGAGCTCTCTGAGATGGTTTGGAGCTCTCTGAGATGGTTTGGAGCCCTCTGAGATGGTTTGGAGCTCTCTGAGATGGTTTGGAGCCCATGGAGATGGTTTGGAGCTCCCTGAGATGGTTTGGAGCTCTCTGAGATGGTTTGGAGCTCTCTGAGATGGTTTGGAGCCCCCTGAGATGGTTTGGAGCTCTCTGAGATGGTTTGGAGCCCATGGAGATGGTTTGGAGCTCTCTGAGATGGTTTGGAGCCCCCTGAGATGGTTTGGAGCCCCCTGAGATGGTTTGGAGCCCCCTGAGATGGTTTGGAGCTCTTTGAGATGGTTTGGAGCCCCCTGACATGGTTTGGAGCCCATGGAGATGGTTTGGAGCTCTCTGAGATGGTTTGGAGCTCTCTGAGATGGTTTGGAGCTCTCTGAGATGGTTTGGAGCTCCCTGAGATGGTTTGGAGCCCCCTGAGATGGTTTGGAGCCCCCTGAGATGGTTTGGAGCTCTCTGAGATGGTTTGGAGCTCATGGAGATGGTTTGGAGCCCATGGAGATGGTTTGGAGCCCCATGAGATGGTTTGGAGCCCCCTGAGATGGTTTGGAGCCCATGGAGATGGTTTGGAGCTCTCTGAGATGGTTTGGAGCTCTCTGAGATGGTTTGGAGCTCTCTGAGATGGTTTGGAGCTTATGGAGATGGTTTGGAGCTCTCTGAGATGGTTTGGAGCTCATGGAGATGGTTTGGAGCTCTCTGAGATGGTTTGGAGCTCTCTGAGATGGTTTGGAGCCCATGGAGATGGTTTGGAGCTCTCTGAGATGGTTTGGAGCTCTCTGAGATGGTTTGGAGCTCTCTGAGATGGTTTGGAGCCCCCTGAGATGGTTTGGAGCTCTCTGAGATGGTTTGGAGCCCCCTGAGATGGTTTGGAGCTCTCTGAGATGGTTTGAGCCCATGGAGATGGTTTGGAGCTCTCTGAGATGGTTTGGAGCTCTCTGAGATGGTTTGGAGCTCATGGAGATGGTTTGGAGCCCCCTGAGATGGTTTGGAGCTCTCTGAGATGGTTTGGAGCTCATGGAGATGGTTTGGAGCTCATGGAGATGGTTTGGAGCCCCCTGAGATGGTTTGGAGCTCATGGAGATGGTTTGGAGCCCATTGAGATGGTTTGGAGCTCTCTGAGATGGTTTGAAGCTCTCTGAGATGGTTTGGAGCTCTCTTAGATGGTTTGGAGCTCATGGAGATGGTTTGGAGCTCATGGAGATGGTTTGGAGCTCTCTCAGATGGTTTGGAGCTCTCTGAGATGGTTTGTAGCTCTCTGAGATGGTTTGGAGTCCCCTGAGATGGTTTGGAGCTCTCTGAGATGGTTTGGAGTCCCCTGAGATGGTTTGGAGCTCTCTGAGATGGTTTGGAGCTCTCTTAGATGGTTTGGAGCTCTCTCAGATGGTTTGGAGCTCTCTGAGATGGTTTGGAGTCCCCTGAGATGGTTTGGAGCCCCATGAGATGGTTTGGAGCCCCCTGAGATGGTTTGGAGCTCTCTGAGATGGTTTGGAGCCCCCTGAGATGGTTTGGAGCTCTCTGAGATGGTTTGGAGCTCTCTGAGATGGTTTGGAGCTCTCTGAGATGGTTTGGAGCTCATGGAGATGGTTTGGAGCTCTCTGAGATGGTTTGGAGCTCATGGAGATGGTTTGGAGCTCTCTGAGATGGTTTGGAGCTCATGGAGATGGTTTGGAGCTCATGGAGATGGTTTGGAGCTCTCTGAGATGGTTTGGAGCTCTCTGAGACGGTTTGGAGCCCATGGAGATGGTTTGGAGCTGTCTGAGATGGTTTGGAGCCCCCTGAGAAGGTTTGGAGCCCCCTGAGATGGTTTGGAGCTCTCTGAGATGGTTTGGAGCCCTCTGAGATGGTTTGGAGCTCTCTGAGATGGTTTGGAGTCCCCTGAGATGGTTTGGAGCTCTCTGAGATGGTTTGGAGCTCTCTGAGATGGTTTGGAGCTCTCTGAGATGGTTTGGAGCTCTCTGAGATGGTTTGGAGCCCCCTGAGATGGTTTGGAGCTCTCTGAGATGGTTTGGAGCTCATGGAGATGGTTTGGAGCCCATGGAGATGGTTTGGAGCTCTCTGAGATGGTTTGGAGCTCTCTGAGATGGTTTGGAGCTCATGGAGATGGTTTGGAGCTCTCTGAGATGGTTTGGAGCTCATGGAGATGGTTTGGAGCCCCCTGAGATGGTTTGGAGCCCCCTGAGATGGTTTGGAGCCCCCTGAGATGGTTTGGAGCCCCCTGAGATGGTTTGGAGCCCCCTGAGATGGTTTGGAGCTCTCTGAGATGGTTTGGAGCTCATGGAGATGGTTTGGAGCCCATGGAGATGGTTTGGAGCCCCCTGAGATGGTTTGGAGCTCTCTGAGATGGTTTGGAGCCCATGGAGATGGTTTGGAGCTCTCTGAGATGGTTTGGAGCCCTCTGAGATGGTTTGGAGCTCTCTGAGATGGTTTGGAGCTCCTGGAGATGGTTTGGAGCTCTCTGAGATGGTTTGGAACTCTCTGAGATGGTTTGGAGCTCTCTGAGATGGTTTGGAGCCCCCTGAGATGGTTTGGAGCCCCCTGAGATGGTTTGGAGCCCCCTGAGATGGTTTGGAGCCCCCTGAGATGGTTTGGAGCCCCCTGAGATGGTTTGGAGCTCATGGAGATGGTTTGGAGCTCATGGAGATGGTTTGGAGCTCTCTGAGATGGTTTGGAGCTCATGGAGATGGTTTGGAGCTCTCTGAGATGGTTTGGAGCTCTCTGAGATGGTTTGGAGCTCCCTGAGATGGTTTGGAGCCCCCTGAGATGGTTTGGAGCTCTCTGAGATGGTTTGGAGCTCTCTGAGATGGTTTGGAGCTCCCTGAGATGGTTTGGAGCCCCCTGAGATGGTTTGGAGCCCCCTGAGATGGTTTGGAGCCCCCTGAGATGGTTTGGAGCTCTCTGAGATGGTTTGGAGCTCTCTGAGATGGTTTGGAGCTCATGGAGATGGTTTGGAGCTCTCTGAGATGGTTTGGAGCTCATGGAGATGGTTTGGAGCTCCCTGAGATGGTTTGGAGCCCCCTGAGATGGTTTGGAGCTCTCTGAGATGGTTTGGAGCTCATGGAGATGGTTTGGAGCTCCCTGAGATGGTTTGGAGCTCTCTGAGATGGTTTGGAGCTCTCTGAGATGGTTTGGAGCTCATGGAGATGGTTTGGAGCTCATGGAGATGGTTTGGAGCTCTCTGAGATGGTTTGGAGCTCTCTGAGATGGTTTGGAGCCCCCTGAGATGGTTTGGAGCCCATGGAGATGGTTTGGAGCTCTCTGAGATGGTTTGGAGACCCCTGAGATGGTTTGGAGCTCTCTGAGATGGTTTGGAGCCCCCTGAGATGGTTTGGAGCTCTCTGAGATGGTTTTAACCCAGGAAATGTTTTTTTCACCCCAAAAGTTGTTGTTTGTCCCTCTGAGATGGTTTTATGCCCAAAGGGTTGGGGTTTTTCCCAGGATTTGGGGTTTTGCCTCCATTGAGGTGGTTTGTGACCTCAGGATTGAGGTTTTTGATGCAGAATTTGGGTTTTGGACCACTGAGATGGATTTTGACCCCAGGATTTGGGGTTTTGACCCCAGGATTTGGGGTTTTGGTCCTCTGAGGTTGTTGTTTACCCCAGGATTTGGGGTTCTGACCCCAGGATTTGGGATTTTCCTCCACTGAATTTTGTTTTTCCCCCAGGATTTGGGGTTTTTCACCCCAGGATTGGGGTTTTTGCTCCACTGAGTTTTGTTTTCCCCCGCAGGATTTGGGTTTTTGGTCCTCTGAGGTTGTTTTTGATCCCAGAATTTCGGGTTTTCACCCCAGGATTTGCGATTTTCACCCCAGGGTTTGGGATTTTTACTCCAGAATTTGGGATTTTTTCCCCCAGGATTTGGGATTTTCCTCCGCTGAGTTTTGTTTTTCCCCCCAGGATTTGGGTTCTGGCCCCACTGAGACCATCCTGACCCCCACCCCATTTTTGGGGTCCCTGAGATGATTCCTGGGTCCCTCCCCACCCCCACCCCGTTTTTGGGGTCCCTGAGATGATTCCCCACCCCCTCCCCGTTCCCCCTCCCCGTTTTTGGGGTCCCCACCCCCTCCCCGCCCCCACCCCGGTACCTCCTTCCCGCGGCTCCTCCTCCTCCTCCTCCTCCCGGGGGGGCTCCGATGGGGGGCTCGGGGGGACCCCCAAAGCTCCGGGGGGCTGCAGCTCCTCGAGCTTCACCCGCACGGTCACCTGGGGACAGCGAGAGTCGGGGGACCCGGCACCCCAAAAGGGTTTGGGGCTGGGGACCCCAAAAGGGTTTGGGGGCTGGTGACACCCAAAAGGGGATTTGGGTGCTGGGGACCCCCAAAAACTCCAGAAGGGTTTGGGTGCTGGGTACCCCCGAAAGGGTTTGGGGACTGGGGACCCCAAAAGGGGTTTGGGTGCTGGGGACCCCAAAAGGGGAATTTGGGTGCTGGGGACCCCAAAAGGATTTGGGTGCTGGGGACCCCCAAAAGGGATTTGGGTGCTGGGGACCCCCAAAAGCTGCAGAGGGGATTTGGGTTTTGGGCACCCCCAAAAGGGTTTGTGTGTTGGGGACCCCAAAAGGGTTTGGGGGCTGGGGACCCCCAAAAACTCCAGAAGGACTTGGGTGCTGGGGACCCCAAAAGGGGATTTGGGTGCTGGGGACCCCCAAAAGCTTCAGAAGGGTTTGGGTGCTGGGGACCCCCAAAAGGGTTTGGGTGCTGGGGACCCCCAAAAGGGGATTTGGGTGCTGGGGACCCCAAAAGGATTTGGGTGCTGGGGACCCCCAAAGGGGATTTGTGTGCTGGGGAACCCAAAAGAGAATTTGGATGCTGGGGACCCCCAAAGGATTTGGGTGCTGGGGACCCCCGAAAGGGGATTTGGGTGCTGGGGACCCCCAAAAACTCCATAAGGGTTTGGGGTGCTGGGGACCCCAAAAGGGTTTGGGTGCTGGGGACCCCAAAAGGGAATTTGGGTGCTGGGGACCCCAAAAGGGAATTTGGGTGCTGGGGACCCCAAAAGCTGCACAGGGGATTTGGGTGCTGGGGACCCCAAAAGGCTCCAGAAGGGTTTGGGTGCTGGGGACCCCAAAGGATTTGGGTGCTGGGGACCCCCAAAAGGGTTTGGGTGCTGGGGACCCCAAAGGATTTGGGTGCTGGGGACCCCCAAAAGCTGCAGAAGGGTTTGGATGCTGGGGACCCCCAAAGGGTTTGGGTGCTGGGGACCCCCAAGGGGATTTGGGTGCTGGGGACTCCAAAAGGGGATTTGGGTGCTGGGGACCCCCAAAAGGGTTTGGGTGTTGGGGACCCCCAAAAGGGGATTTTGGGGTCAGGGAACCCCTAAAAGCTGCAGAGGGGATTTGGGTGCTGGGGATCCCCTGAGGGGATTTGGGTGCCCAGGACCCCCAAAAGATGCCGGGGGATTCTGAGTTCCCAAGACCCCCAAAAGCTGCTGTGGGCTTTGGGGTTCCCAGGACCCCCAAAAGATCCTGGGGGGTTTTGGGTTCCCAGGACCCCCAAAAGCTGCTGTGGGCTTTGGGGTTCCCAGGACCCCCAAAAGATCCTGGGGGGGTTGGGGTTCCCAGGACCCCCAAAAGATCCTGTGGGGTTTGGGGTTCCCAAGACCCCCAAAAGATCCTGGGGGGTTTTGGGTTCCCAGGATCCCCAGAGGGGATTCTGGGGCCCAGGACCCCCTAAAGCTCCTGAGGGAATTTGGGTGCTGGAGATCCCCAAAAGGGTTTTGGGTGCCCCAAAAAGCTGCCAAGGGGATTTAGGCACCCACAAGCCCCTTTCCACCCTCAATTTTGGGTTTTTTTCCCTGGGAATGAGCAGGGATGGTTTGGAGTGGGAGGAATGTAAGAACACCCCAAAATCCAGACCCTCTCCCACCTCCTCTCCTGGTGCCCTGAACCCCAAAAAGCTGCCAAGGGGATTTAGGCACCCACGAGCCCCTTTCCAGCCTGAATTTTGGTTTTTTTTCCCCGGGAATGAGCCCAGACTCCCCCAGCAGGGATGGAAGGAACCCCCGGGGGGGATCGATCATTCCCAATTTCGGGGTGAACACCCCAAAATCCAGACCCTCTCCCTCATCTTCCAAGGGGATTTAGGCACCCACGAGCCCCTTTCCAGCCTCAATTTTGGGTTTTTTCCCTGGGAATGAGCCCAGCCTCCCCCAGCAGGGATGGGAGGAACACAAGGGGGGGATCGATTATTCCAAATTTAGGGGAATTTCCCCAAACTCCCTTTTGGAATCCCACATCCAGACCCTCTCCCACCTGCTCTCCTGGTGCCCTGAACCCCAAAAAGCTGCCAAGGGGATTTAGGCACCCATGAGCCCCTTTCCAGCCCCAATTTTGGGTTTTTTGGGGTTTTTTTTTGGAATGAGCAGGGATAGGACAGAGAGGAAGGAATGGAAGGGGGGGGCCAATTATCCCAAATTTGGGGAAATTCCCCCAAACTCCTTTTTGGAACCCCGTATCCAGACCCTCTCCCACCTCTTCCAAAGGGATTTAGGCACCCACAAGCCCCTTTCCAGCCCCAATTTTGGGTTTTTTCCCCGGGAATGAGCCCGGCCTCCCCCAGCAGGGATGGAAGGAACCCCCGGGGGGGATCGATCATTCCCAATTTGGGGTGAGCACCCCAAAATCCAGACTCTCTCCCACCTCTCCCAAGGGGATTTAGGCACCCACAAGCCCCTTTCCAGCCTGAATTTTGGGTTTTTTTCCCTGGGAATGAGCAGGGATGGTTTGGAGTGGGAGGAATGGAAGAACACCCCAAAATCCAGACCCTCTCCCACCTGCTGTCCTGGTGCCCTGAACCCCAAAAAGCTGCCAAGGGGATTTAGGCCCCCACGAGCCCCTTTCCAGCCCCAATTTTGGGTTTTTCTCCCCAGGAATGAGCAGGGGTGGTTTGGAGTGGGAGGAACACAAGGGGGGGATCGATCATTCCCAATTTGGGGGTGAACACCCCAAAATCCAGAGCCTCTCCCTCATCTTCCAAGGAGATTTAGGCACCCACAAGCCCCTTTCCAGCCCCAATTTTGGGTTTTTCCCCAGGAATGAGCCCAGACTCCCCCAGCAGGGATGGAAGGAACCCCCGGGGGGGATCGATCATTCCCAATTTGGGGGTGAACACCCCAAAATCCAGACCCTCTCCCAAGGAGATTTAGGTACCCACGAGCCCCTTTCCACCCTCAATTTTGGGGTTTTTCTGCCCGGGAATGAGCAGGGCCGTCTTGCCGCGGGAGGAACACCCGGGGGGGGGATCGATTATCCCCAATTTGGGGGTGAACACCCCAAAATCCAGACCCTCTCCCACCTGCTGTCCTGGTGCCCTGAACCCCAAAAAGCTGCCAAGGAGATTTAGGCACCCACGAGCCCCTTGCCAGCCCCAATTTTGGGTTTTTTGGGGTTTTTTTTTTTGGAATGAGCAGGGATAGGACAGAGAGAAAGGAATGGAAGGGGGGGGGGATCAATTGATCAATTATTCCCAAACTGGGGGAATTCCCCCAAATTCCCTTTTGGAATCCCATATCCAGACCCTCTCCCACCTCTCCCAAGGGGATTTAGGCACCCACGAGCCCCTTTCCAGCCTGAATTTTGGGTTTTTTTCCCTGGGAATGAGCAGGGACGGTTTGGAGTGGGAGGAACACAAGGGGGGGGACCAGTAATTCCCAATTTCGGGGTGAACACCCCAAAATCCAGACCCTCTCCACCTCTCCCAAGGGGATTTAGGCACCCACAAGCCCCTTTCCAGCCTCAGTTTTGGGTTTTTTCCCTGGGAATGAGCAGGGATGGTTTGGAGTGGGAGGAACACAAGGGGGGGGGATCAATTATTCCAAATTTCGAGGATTTCCCCCAAACTCCCTCTCGGAACCCCGTATCCAGAGCCTCTCCCACCTCTTCCAAGGGGATTTAGGCACCCACGAGCCCCTTTCCAGCCTGAATTTTGGGGTTTTTTCCTAGGAATGAGCAGGAATGAGATGGAATGGGAGGAATGGAAGAACACCCCAAAATCCAGACCCTCTCCCACCTCCTCTCCTGGTGCTCAGGACCCCAAAAAGCTGCCAAGGGGATTTAGGCACCCACGAGCCCCTTTCCAGCCCCAATTTTGGGTTTTTCCCTGGGAATGAGCCCAGACTCCCCCAGCAGGGATGGAAGGAACCCCGGGGAGGGATGGATCACTCCCAATTTTGGGTCTCCATCCCCAATCCCCACCTGCCGCTCCCCGGGCCGGGCCGGCTCCCGCTGGAACCGCTCGGCCAGCGCCACGGCCTGCGCGCCGGACTCGGGGTGCCGCACCCAGACCCAGCTCTGGATCTCCTCGGGGAGGATGCTCAGGAACTGCTCCAGCACCAGCAGCTCCATCATCTGCTCCTTGCTGCGCTCCTCGGGCCGCAGCCAGCGCCGCGACAGCTCCCGCAGCCGCCGCCACGCCTCCCGCGGGCCCGCCGCCTCCTGGTACCGGAACTGCCGGAACCGGAGCCGCCGCTGCTCCGCGCCCGAGCCGCCGGGACCGCCCGGACCGCCCGGAGCGACCGGACCGACCGAGCCGCCCGGAGAGCCCGGAGCGACCGGACCGACCGGAGAGCCCGGACCGACCGGAGAGCCCGGAGAGCCCGGACCGACCGGACCGACCGGAGAGCCCGGACCGACCGGACCGACCGGAGAGCCCGGACCGACCGGACCGCCCGGAGGGGCGGGGGGCGCCGCCGGGGCGCGGCAAGGAGGGAGGGGAGGGGGCGGCTCCATCCTGCCCCGCCGAGGGTCTGCGGAGGGAGGGAGGGAGGGGTGAAGGAGGGACCCCCACCCAAATTAACACCCCCAGGATTAGGGATCCCTCGCGGGGTGAAGGAGGGACCCCCACCCAAATTAACCCCCCCCCGGTATTAGGGATCCCTCCCGGGGTGAAGGAGGGACCCCCACCCAAATTAACGCCCCCCAGGATTAGGGATCCCTCCCGGGGTGAAGGAGGGACCCCCACCCAAATTAACCCCACCAGGATTGGGGATCCCTCGCGGGGTGAAGGAGGGACCCCCACCCAAATTAACGCCCCCCAGGATTAGGGATCCCTCCTGGGGTGAAGGAGGGACCCCCACCCAAATTAACCCCCCCAGGATTGGGGATCCCTCGCGGGGTGAAGGAGGGACCCCCACCCAATTCCCAGCCTGGCTTTACAAACCCCCCCCGGCACTGGGGACCCCCTCCCCAAATTGATCCCCCCCTTCTATTGGGGACCCCTCCCGGGGTGAAGGAGGGATCTCCCCCAAATTCCCAGCTCGCCTTTACAAACCCCCCCGGCATTGGGGACCCCCTCCCCAAATTACCCCCCCCCGGCCCCACCTCCCCCCAACCCCCCCGACCTTTGCAATGCGCCCCCCCGCGGAATTGGGGTCCCGACCCCCCCTTCCCCCCCGCGGTCCCCAAACCCCCCCAGACCGGGGTCCCGACCCTGCAGCCCCCCCACCCTGGGGGGTCCCCGACCCCCTCCCCACCCTGAAGCCCCCGCCCAAACCCGGGGGTCCCACAGCCCCCCCCAACCCTGGGGGTCCCGCAGCCCCCCCAAACCCTGGGGGTCCCGCAGCCCCCCCAAACCTAGGGGTCCCCTCCCCACCCCGCACCCCCCGGTCCTCACTCCCCCTCCCCCCCCGAGGGTCCCGCAGCCCCCCCGGCCCGAGGGTCCTACCCCGCCCCCCCATTCCCAGCCCCCCCAGTCTGGGGGTGCCGCCCCTCGCCCCCCAAACCCGGGGGTCCCCCCCAGCCCCTCCCCCCCCTCCAAACCTGGGGGTCCCTCCCGCGGCCCCCCCGGGCCGGCCCCGGCCCCGCCGCCGCCGCTCGCCGACACAAAGCGCGGGAGCGGCCGGGCCCGGCCCCGCCCCCCGGCGCTCCCGGGGCTCCCGGGGGGTCCCGGGGGGTCCCCGGGACCCCAAATTTCTCCCCCCTCCCCAAATTCCCCCCCCCGGCCCCGGCGTACGTGGGGGAGGCGGCGAAGCTCCGCCCCTCATTGGGCGAGCGCGCTGTCAATTACCAGGAGGCCACGCCCACACGGCGGGATGGGGGCGGGAAGCTGGAGCAAAGATTGACAGCTGGGACAGCCAATGGGAGCACGGGACGCGGCAAAGAGGGGCGGGAGGAAGAAGGGCTGGCTGTGGGAATGATTGACAGCGCCGAGAGCCAATGGGAACGCGAGAAGCGTGTGGAGGCGGGGCCTGAGGGGGGCTGAAAAATTGAGTTTTTTCCCAGGAAAATCGGTGAAAATTGGGGTTTTTTCGGGAAAATCGGTGAAAATAGATTTTTTTCCCCATAAAATCGGTGAATATTGGGTTTTTTCGGGAAAATCGGTGAAAATTTGGCTTTTTTCCCCGGGAAAATCGGTGGAAATTGGGGTTTTTTCCCAGGAAATTCAGTAAAAAATGGGATTTTTTTCCCCGGGAAAATCGGTGGAAATTGGGGGTTTTTTCCGAGGAAAATCGGTGAAAATTGGGGTTTTTTTCAGGAAAATTGGTGAAAATATTTTTTACCCCCAGAAAATCTGTGAATATTGCGGTTTTTCCCAGGAAATTCAGTAAAAATGGGGTTTTTTTTCCCCCAGGAAAATCGGTGAAAATATATTTTTTTTCCCCCAGAAAATGGGTGAAAATTGGGGTTTTTTTCAGGCAAATTAGTGAAAATTGGGGTTTTTTCCAAGAAAATTGGTGAAAATTGTTGCGTTTTTTCCAGGAAAATCGGCAAAAATCATTTTTTTCCCAGGAAAATCGGTGAAAATTGTTTTTTTTTCCTAAAAAATTGGTAAAAATTTGGTTTTTATCCGGGAAACTCACTCCTGATGGATTCGAGGATAACAAAACCGTTCTGTAGAGCAGGAAAAAAATCCAAATAAATTCAAATTTTGGCCAAACTCTGCCTTTAACTCCTTCCCTGCCGGGAATGGGGCGAGCCGGGGTTTCAAGGAAAATTCTCAGAGCTGCGATCAGATTTTCCCTTTTAAATTTTCGCTCATTTCTTCCTTCAAAAAATCCCAAAAAAACCAAAAAAACCAAAAAAATTCAACAAAAAACAAAAAAAAAAAACTGGGAAAATTTGACTCTTTTCTTTTCTTTTCTTTTCTTTTCTTTTCTTTTCTTTTCTTTTCTTTTCTTTTCTTTTCTTTTCTTTTCTTTTCTTTTCTTTTCTTTTCTTTTCTTTTCTTTTCTTTTCTTTTCTTTTCTTTTCTTTTCTTTTCTTTTCTTTTCTTTTCTTTTCTTTCCTTTCCTTTCCTTTCCTTTCCTTTCCTTTCCTTTCCTTTCCTTTCCTTGAAATTTCCTTGAAATTTCCTTGAAATTTCCTTGAAATTTCCTTGAAATTTCCTTTCCTTGAAATTTCCTTTCCTTTCCTTGAAATTTCCTTTTCCCTTTTATTTCCCTTTTTGTTCCTTTTATTCATTTTTCCCTTTATTTCCCCAGTTCCTCTTTTTGAACGTTTCGTTGTTTTTTTCATTCTTTTGGCTTTTCCCCCTGCCCTTCCCCCTGAACTATTTCCAGCTCCTATTTTATTTTATTTTATTTTATTTTATTTTATTTTATTTTATTTTATTTTATTTTATTTCATTTCATTTCATTTCATTTCATTTCATTTCATTTCATTTCATTTCATTATTTTACTATTTTATTTATTTTAAAAATTTTAAAAATTTATTTTATTTTAAAATTTAATTATTTTATTTATATTTGCATTCCATTTTATTTTACTTTATAATATTATTTTATTTTATTATTTAAATTTTATTTTATTTTATTCTTAAATTATATTTTATATTTATTTTATTTCATAATTTTATTTTATTTTAAAAAATATATTTTATCTTTATTATTTTATTTTATCTTTATTTTATTTTATTATTTTACCTTTTTATTTTATTTTACTTTATTTTATTTTATTTTTGAAAATCTATTTATTTTTATTATTTTATTTTATCTTTTTTTAATTATTTTGTTTTATTTTATTTATTTTATTTTAAAAACATATTTTATTTTAAAATTTAATTTAATTATTTTATTTATATTTGTATTCCATTTTATTTTACTTTATAATATAATTTTATTTTATTATTTAAAATTTATTTTACTATTTTATTTTATTTTTAAATTTTATTTTATATTTCTTTTATTTTAAAATTTTATTTTTTAAAATCCATTTCATTTTTATTATTTTATTTTATATTTATTTCATTTTATTTTATTTTATTTTATTTTATTTTATTTTATTTTATTTTTAAAAATTTATTTTATTTTATTTTATTATTTTACCTTATTTTATTTTACCTTATTTTATTTTATTTTATTTTATTTTATGTTTTAAAATTTATTTTATTTTATTTTATTTCATTTCATTTCATTTCATTTCTTTACTATTTCATTTTATTTTAAAAATTTATTTCATTTTAAAATTTAATTATTTTATTTATATTTGCATTCCATTTTATTCTACTTTATAATATTATTTTATTTTATTATTTAATTTTTTATTTTATTTTATTTTAAAATTATATTTTATATTTATATTATTTTATTTTATTATTTTATTTTATTATTTAAAATCCATTTTATTTCTATTATTTTATTTTATATTTATTTTATCTTTATTTCATTTTATTTTATTTTATTATTTTACCTTATTTTATTTTATTTTACTTTATTATTTTATTTTATATTATTTTATTTTATTTTATATTATTTTATTTTAAAAATATATTTTATTTTCAAATTTAATTTAATTATTTTATTTATATTTGTATTCCATTTTATTTTACTTTATAATATTATATCATTTTATTATTTAAAATTTATTTTACTATTTTATTTTATTTTATAATTTTATGTTTTTAAAATCCATTTTATTTCTATTATTTTATTTTATATTTTTTATCTTTATTTTATTTTATTATTTTACCTTATTTTATTTTATTTTACTTTATTATTTTATTTTATTTTATTTTTTAAAACCTATTTTATTTTTATTATTTTATCTTTATTATTTTATTTTATTTTACTTTTTTATTTTATTTTTTAATCTGTATTATTTTATTTTATTTTGTTTTATTTTATTTTATTTTATTTCATTTATTAATTTTTAAAAAATTTCTTTTACTTCAACGTTCTTTTCCCATTTTTTATTTTATTTTAAAACGATAAGATTGATACGACATCTTAAAAAAAATTGATTTTATTTTAATTCCATTTTTATTTCGCTTCTTCCCTCCCGCCCGATTTCCTCCCTTCCCACGGCGCCTCTCCCGGTCCGGGGGCTCCGAGCGGCCCCGGCAGCGGCACCGGGCGGATCCCGAGCGGCCCCTGCGGGCCCCGGGACACGAACGGGCGGAGCCTCCCGGGCCCGGTCCCGGTGCCGTCCCCCAGGGCCAGCCCGGCCAGGCGGAGCCGCCGCTCGGCGTCAAAGAACTCCAGGCGGGCCCGCGGCCGGTCCAGGAGCACCCCGAGCACCGAGAGAGCCCCGGGATCATCCCCGAGCACCGAGAGAGCCCCGGGGGGATCCCCGAGCACCGAGGGAGCCCCGGGGGGATCCCCGAGCACCGGGAGAGCCCCGGGGGGATCCCCGAGCACCGAGAGAGCCCCGGGGGGATCCCCGAGCACCGGGAGAGCCCCGGGGGGATCCCCGAGCACCGAGAGAGCCCCGGGATCATCCCCGAGCACCGGGAGAGCCCCGGGGGGATCCCCGAGCACCGAGAGAGCCCCGGGATCATCCCCGAGCACCGGGAGAGCCCCGGGGGGATCCCCGAGCACCGGGAGAGCCCCGGGGGGATCCCCGAGCACCGAGAGAGCCCCGGGATCATCCCCGAGCACCGAGAGAGCCCCGGGGGGATCCCCAAGCACCGAGAGAGCCCCGGGGGGATCCCCGAGCACCGATTGATCCCGGGAATGATCCCCGAGCACCGATTGATCCCGGGGATGCTTCCCAATCACCGATTGATCCCGGGGATGATCCCCAATCACCGATTGATCCCGGGGATGCTCCCCAATCACCGAGAGATCCCGGGGATGATCCCCAATCCCCGATTGATCCCGGGAATGATCCCCAATCCCCGATTGATCCCGGGGATGATCCCCGAGCACCGATTGATCCCGGGGATGATCCCCGAGCACCGATTGATCCCGGGGATGATCCCTGAGCACCGATTGATCCCGGGGATGATCCCAAATCACCGATTGATCCCGGGGATGATCCCCAATCACCGATTGATCCCGGGGATGCTCCGGGAGCACCGATTGATCCCGGGGATGATCCCAAATCACCGATTGATCCCGGGGATGATCCCTGAGCACCGATTGATCCCGGGGATGCTCCCCGAGGGCGCGGCTGACGGAGAAGAGGCGGCCCTGGGAGGCGCAGAGGGCCCAGAGCCACGGCGGATCCCGGGAATCCCGGGGATCCCGGGGATCCCGGGGGTCCCGCAGCACGCCCAGGGCCCAGCTCCGCCGCCGGCCCAGCTCCACCTCCCAGTAGCCGTTCCCGGTTCCCAGCGGATCCCGCGCCACCAGCGCCGGCAGCGGGAGCGGAGCCCGCGCGTCCCCCAGATCCAGGAGCCGCGCCTCGGGATCCAGCGCCACCGGAGCTGCGGGGACGGAGGGATCCCCTCAGGGATCGGGGTGTTCCCGGGAGAGGGGATCCGCAGAATCCCCGAGTGCCAGAATGCCCAAAATCACAGAAACCCCGAATCCCAGAAACCCAGAATCCCCCAATCCCCAAATCCCAGAATTCCCAAATCCTCACATCACAGAAACCCTGAATCCTGGAATCCCGGAAACTCAGAATTCCCAAAATTCCAGAATCCCCAAATCCTGTAATCCCCGAATCCCAAAATCCCCAAATCACAGAAACCCCGAATCCTGGAATCCCAGAATCCCCCAATCTCCAAATCCCAGAATTCCCAAATCCTCACATCACAGGCACCCCGAATCCTGGAATCCCAGAAACCCAAAATCCCAGAATCCCCAAATCCCAGAATCCCCAAATCCCAGAATCCCAAAATATCCAAATCACAGAAACCCCGAATCCTGGAATCCCAGAAACCCTGAATACTGGAATCCTGGAAATCCAGAATCCCCCAAATTCCAGAATCCCCAAATCCCAAAATCCCCATATCACAGAAACCCCGAATCCCAAAATCCCCAAATCCCAGAATTCCCAAATCCTCACATCACAGAAACCCCAAATGCTGGAATCCCAGAAGTCCTGAATCCTGGAATCCCAGAATCTCAGAATTCCCCAAAATTCCAGAATCCCCCAAATCCTCTAATCCCTGAATCCCAAAATATCCAAATCCCAGAATCCCCCAATCCCCAAATCCCAGAATTCCCAAATCCCAGAATTCCCAAATCCTCACATCACAGAAACCCCGAATACCCAAATCCCAGAAACTCAGAATTCCCCAAATTCCAGAATGCCCAAGTCCTGTAATCCCTGAATCCCAAAATCTCCAAATCACAGAAACCCCGAATCCCCATTTTTCAGAATCCCAGAATCCCAGAATCCCCAAATTCCAGAATTCCCAAATCCCAGAATTCCCAAATCCTCACATCACAGAAACCCCGAATCCTGGAATCCCAGAAACCCCGAATCCTGGAATCCCAGAAACTCAGAATTCCCCAAATTCCAGAATCTCCAAATCACAGAAACCCAGAATCCCAGAATCCCAGAATCCCCAAATCCCAGAATTCCCAAATCCTCACATCACAGAAACCCTGAATCTTGGAATCCCAGAAACCCAGAATTCCCCAAATTCCAGAATCCCCAAATCCTGTAATCCCTGAATCCCAAAATCTCCAAATCACAGAAACCCCAAATCCTGGAATCCCACAATCCCTAAATCCCCAAACCCTGTAATCCCAGAATCCCAAAATCCGCAAATGCTGTAATCTCTGAACCCCAAAATCCCCAAATCCCAGAACCCCCAGAATTCCAAAATTTCCGAATCCCCAAATCCCAGAATCCCTAAATTCACAAATCCCTGAACCCCAAAATCCCCAAATCACAGAAGCCCCGAATCCTGGAATCCCCAAATCCCCAAATCCTTGAACTCCCGAATCCCTGAATTCCTGAACCCCCGAATTCCCCAAATCCCCAAATTCCTGAGCCCTTGAATTCCCCAAATCCCTGAATTCCTGAACCCCCGAATTCCCCAAATCCCCAAATTCCTGAGCCCCTGAATTCCCCAAATCCCTGAATGCCTGAACCCCCAAACCCCCAAACTCCTTAACCCCCAAATCCCTGAATCCCCAAATTTCCTAAACCCTGAATCCCTGAATTCCTGACCCCCGAATCCCCGATTCCCCAAATGCCTGAACCCTCAAATCCCTGAACCCCCGAATTCCTGAATCCCCAAATTTCTGAACCCACAAATTCCTGAATCACCAAATCCCCAAATTCCTGAAACCCCAAATCCCCGAGTCCCCGAATTTCCCAATCCCTGAATCCCCAAATCCCCGAGTCCCCAAATTTCCCAATCCCTGAATCCCCGAATCCCTGAACCCCCAAATTCCTGAATCCCCAAATCCCCGAACCTCTGAATCCCCAAATCCCCAAATTCCTGAACCCCAAATTTCCTAATCCCTGAACCCCCAATCCCTGAATCCCCAAATTCTGAATCACCAAATCCCCGAGTCCCCAAATTTCCCAATCCCTGAATCCCTGAGTCTCCAAATCCCCGAACTCCCAAATCCCCAAATCCCCAAATCCCCCAATCCCCAAATCCCCAAATCCCCAATCCCCGAATCCCTAATCCCTGATTCCCCAAATTCCTGAGTCCCCGAATACCCAAATTCCTGAATCACCAAGTCCCCAAATTCCTGGACCCCCAAATTCCTGAATCCCCAAATTCCTGAATCACCAAATCCCCGAGTCCCCAAATTTCCCAATCCCTGAATCCCCAAATCCCCAAATTCCTCAATCCCCAAATTCATGAATCCCCGAATCCCCAAATCTCCAAATCTTGGAATCCCTGAATCCCCATATTCCTGAATCCCCAAATTCCTGAATCCCCCAATCCCCGAACCCCCGAATCCCCGATTCCTGAATCCCTGAATCCCCAAATTTCTGAACTCACAAATTCCTGAATCCCCAAATCCCCAAATCCCCAAACCCCCCAATCCCTGAATCCCCAAATTCCTGAATCCCCAATCCCCGAACCCCGAATCCCCGAATCCCCAGATCCCCAATCCCCGAATCCCCAAATTCCTGAACCCCCAAATTCCTGAACCCCCAAATTCCTGAACCCCCAAATTCCTGAATCCCCAAATCCCTCAATCCCCAAATTTCCCAATCCCTGAACCCCTAATCCCCAAATCCCTCAATCCCCAAATTCCTGAATCCCCGAATCTTCAAATCTCCAAATCCTGGAATCCCTGAATCCCCAAATTCCTGAATCCCCCAATCCCGAACCCCCGAATCCCCAAATCCCCAAATCCCCAATCCCTGAATCCCGATTCCTGAATCCCTGAATCCCCAAATTTCTGAACTCACAAATTCCTGAATTCTCAAATCCCCAAATTCCTGAATCAGCAAATCCCCAAATCCCCAATCCCTGAGTCTCCAAATTCCTGAATCCCCAAATTCCTGAACCCCCAAATTCCTGAATCACCAAATCCCTGAGTCCCAAATTTCCCAATCCCTGAATCTCCAAATTCCCAAATCCCTCAATCCCAAATTCCTGAATCCCCAAATCCCCAATCCCCAAATCCCCAATCCCTGAATCCCCAAATTCCTGAACCCCCAAATTCTTGAATCCCCAAATTTCTGAACCCACAAATTCCTGAATCCCCAAATCCCCAATCCCCAAATTCCTGAATCCCCGAATCCCCAAATCTCCAAATCCTGGAATCCCCGAATCCCCAAATTCCTGAATCCCTGAATCTCCAAATCTCCAAATCTTGGAATCCCTGAACCCCCAAATCCCCAAATCCCCGAATCCCCAAATCCCGGATTTCCCAATCCCTGAATCCCCAAGCTCGCTCCACTCACCCGCGTGGCTCCGTGCTTCCCAGAAATCTGCGAGAGGAAGAAGAAAAAACCGGGAATTCCCATTTTCATGAAGGAATTCCCATTTTCATGGAGGAATTCCCATTTTTTTTGAGGAATTCCCATTTTCATGGAGGAATTCCATCCTTTTCTCCCCCAGAATTCCCATTTAATCCCCCCTAAATCCCGGGAATTTGGGCATTCCTGAGGTTTTCCCGGGAATAATTTGGGCATTCCCGAGACTTTTCTGGGAATTTGGATATTCCCGAGGCTTTCTTGAGAATTTGGGCGTTCCCGAAGTTTTCCCAGGAATTTGGGTATTTCTGGGAATTTGGGCATGTCCAAGGTTTTCCCAGGAATTTTGGCATTCCCGGGGTTTTCCAGGGAATTTGGGCATTCCTGAAGCTTTCCTGGGAATTCAGGCATTCCTGAGAATTTGGATGTTCCCGAGGTTTTCCCAGGAATTTGGGCATTCCCGAGGTTTTCCCAGGAATTTGATTTTCCCAGGAATGTGGAAATCCCCGAGGTTTTCCCAGGAATTTGATTTTCCTGGGAATTTTGGCATTCCCGAGGTTTTCCCAGGAATTTGGAAATCCCCAAGGTTTTCCTGGGAATTTGATTTCCCCAGGAATTTGGGCATTCCCGAGGTTTTCCCGGGAATTTGGGTATTCCCAAGGTTTTCCCAGGAATTTGGGTATTCCCGAGGTTTTCCCAGGAATTTGATTTTCCTGGGAATTTGGGCATTCCCGAGGTTTCCCCAGGAATTTGATTTTCCCAGGAATGTGGAAATCCTGAGGTTTTCCCAGGAATTTGGAAATTCCCGAGGTTTTCTCAGAAATTTGATTTTCCCGGGAATTTGTGTATTCCCAAGGTTTTCCCAGGAATTTGATTTTCCCAGGAATTTGGGCATCCCCGAGGTTTTCCCAAGAATTTGATTTTCCCGGGAATTTGGGCATTCCCGACTTTCCGCGCTCACCCAGCTCGGCTTCCAGCTGACCTGAAAAGGAAAAAGTTTTCCGTCACTTTTGGGCGATTTTCCCGTTTTTCCCCCGTTTTTCCCGAGCAGGGAATTGCAGGAATTTCCCCTCCCTGGATGAATTAGCCCCGAATTCCAGGGAAAATGTGGGAAATCTGGGAATTCCAGGTTATTTTGGACCAATTTGGGGAAAATGTGGATTTGTGGAATTTGAGGTTTCTTACCCAAGAGTTGCTTGAATTGGATTTTTGCTGGAATGGGAAAAAAAAAAGGGGAATGAGTGAGGGGAAAATTCCATGGAAAAATGAAAATATCAGCGGGAAAAGCGTTGGGAAAAATGGGGAAAATCAAAATATCAGTGGGAAAAATGGAAAAAAGGGAAAAAAATCAAAATATCAGTGGGAAAAGCATTGGGAAAAATGGAAAACAGGGAAAAAATCAAAATATC
>NC_140063.1:0-40218 GCF_963513975.1 Fringilla coelebs
GGGGGGGGAATCCCCATTTTTGGGGGGGAATCCCCATTTTGGGGGTTTTGGGGGGGAATCCCCGTTTTGGGGAGGTTTTTGGGGTTAAATCCCCATTTTGGGGAGGTTTTGGGGCTGAATCCCCATTTTTGGGTGGTTTTGGGGTTAAATCCCCGTTTTGGGGAGGTTTTGGGGTTAAATCCCCGCTTTTGGGGTGGGTTTGTGGGAGAATCCCCGTTTTGGGGTTAAATCCCCTTTTTTGGGAGGTTTTGGGGCTGAATCCCCAATTTTGGGGTGGGTTTGGGGCTGAAACCCCATTTTTGGGAGGTTTTGGGGCTGAGTCCCCGGTCTTGGGTGGGTTTTGGGGTTAATCCCCGTTTTTGGGAGGTTTTGGGGCTGAATCCCCATTTTTGGGGTGGGTTTGGGGCCAAATCCGCATTTTTGGGAGGCTTTGGGGCCAAATTCCCCTTTTTTTGGGTCCGAATCTACATTTTTGGGTCCTAATCCCCTTTTTTGGGTCCGAATCCCCTTTTTTGGGTCCGAATCCCCTTTTTTAGGTCCTAATCCCCTTTTTTTGGTCCTAATCCCCTTTTTTTGGGTCCGATTCTCCCTTTTTTGGGTCCCAATCTCCTTTTTTGGGCGATGGGGGCGTGGTCCGGGCTCGCTGGGCGGGGCTCGGGGCTGTGGGCGGGGCTTCGGAGCCCTCAAATGGGTCTGGGGGCGCGGCCGGGCTCAGATCCCGGCGAGCCCCGGCCCCGACGGGACCCCCGGGACCCCCCAGGCCCGGCCATGCCGCCCCCCTCCCTCCTGCCCCTCCTCCTCCTCCTCCTCGGCCCCGCCCCGGTGAGGGGGGAGGGGTGGGAATTGGGGGAGGGGTCCTGGGGGGATTTGGGGGGGTCCTGGGGGAGTTTGGGGGGTCCTGGGGGGGCGGTCTTGGCATCGAGGGGGCGATTTTGGGGGTCTCGGGTGGAATTTTGGGGGTCCCGGGTGGAATTTTGGGACCCTCTGGGGAGGATTTTGGGGGTCGTGGGGCGGATTTGGGGTTCTCGGGGGAAATTTGGGGGTCCCGGGGGTAATTCTGGGGTCATTTCGGGGGTCCCGAGGGTTATTTTGGGGTAATTTGGGGCTCTTTGGGGTAATTTCGGGGGTCCCGGGGGTAATTCCGGCTCTCGCCCCCCCAGGATCGCCCCGCGGGGGTCCCGGGGTAATTTCGGGGTAATTTTGGGCTCTTTGGGGTAATTTTGGGGGTCCCGGAGGTGATTCTGAGGAAATTTGGGGGTAATTTGGGGCTCTTTGAGGTAATTTTGGGGGTCCCGGGGGTGATTCTGGGGTAATTTGGGGCTCTTTGGGGTAATTTCGGGGGTCCCGGGGGTCATTTTGGGGTAATTCTGGGATAATTTTGGGGTCTTTGGGGTAATTTCGGGGGTCCCGGGGTAACTCGGGCTCCCCCGCCCCTCCCAGGGGCGCCCCGCGGGGGTCCCGGGGTTATTTTGGGGTAATATTGGGCTCTTTGGGGTAATTTTGGGGGTCCCGGGGGTAATTTCGGGGGTCCCGGGGTAATTTCGGGGTAATTTTGGGCTCTTTGGGGTAATTTCGGGGGTCCCGGGGGTGATTCTGGGGTAATTTTGGGGTAATTTGGGCTCTTTGGGGTAATTTGGGGCTCTTTGGGGTAATTCCGGGGGTCCCGCGGTAATTTTGGGGTAATTTTGGGGTTATTTTGGGGTAATTCCGGGGGTCCCGGGGTAATTTTGGGGTAATTCCGGGGGTCCCGGGGTTATTTTGGGGTAATTCCGGGGGTCCCGGGGTAACCCCGCCTCCCCCCAGTGCCGCCCCGCGGGGGTCCTGGAGCTGCGCGTGCTGTCGGCGCGGGGGGGTCCCGGGGGTCCCTGCGGGGGTCCCCCCTCGTGTCGCCTCCAGTTCCGGCTCTGCCTGCGACCCCCCGGGGGGGGCGGCTGCAGCCTGGGGGTCGCGCAGAGCCCCCCCGGGCCCCCCCCCCGCGCCCGGAGCCCCCCGCACGCTGCGCCTGCCGCTGGCCTTCCCCTGGCCGGTGAGACCCCTCCCCAAATTCGGGACCCCTCCCCACATCCGGGACCCCTCCCCAAATCCGGGACCCCTCCCCAAATCCGGGACCCCCCTAAACTGGGACCCCCTTCCCCAAATTCGGGACCCCCCCCCAAATCCGGGACCCCTCCCCTTAACCGGGACCCCTCCCCAAATCCGGGACCCCTCCCCTTAACCGGGACCCCTCCCCAAATCCGGGACCCCTTCCTCAAACCTGAGACCCCTCCCCAATTCCGGGACCCCCCAAAACCGGGACCCCCTCCCCAAAAGTGGGACCCCTCCCTAAACCGGGACCCCTCCCCAAAAGTGGGACCCCCCTCGAAACCCGGGACCCCTCCCCAAACCCGGGACCCCCCTAAAACCCGCGACCCCTCCCCAAGTTCGCTGTTTCCCCCCCAAACCCGCGACCCCTCCCCAAATCCCCCCCCCAGGGCAGCGTCTCGCTCGTGGTCGAGTCCTGGCGGCTGGAGGAGAGCGGGACCCCCGGTGAGGGGGAGGGGCGGGGGTCCCGGGGGTCTCGGGGGGCGAATTTGGGGGTCTCAGGGGGAAATTCGGGGGTCTCAGGGCGGGAATTTGGGGGTCTCGGGGGGCGAATTTGGGGTTGAGGGGGGAAATTTCGGTTTCGGGGGGGGAAATTTGGGGTTTGGGGGAAAATTTGGGGTTTGGGGGAAAATTTGGGGTTTGGGGGAAAATTTGGGGGTCTCAGGGCGGGAATTTGGGGGTTTGGGGAGGGGGAATTTGGGGTTGGAGGGGAAATTTGGGGTCTCAGGGGGGAAATTTGGGGTTGGGGGGAAAATTTGGGGGTCTCGGGGGGGAATTCGGGGTCTCAGGGAGGAACTTGGGGTCTCAGGGCGGGAATTTGGGGGTTTGGGGAGGGGGAATTTGGGGTTGGAGGGGAAATTTGGGGGTCTCGGGGGGGAATTCGGGGTCTCAGGGAGGAATTTGGGGTCTCAGGGCGGGAATTTGGGGCCGAACGCGGCGTTTTTGGTGCGGGGAACAAAAGGCGATTTCCGGGGGGGGTTTCGGGGAGAATTGGGTCTGGGGGTGTCGGGGGGGGTCCGGGGGTGTCGGGGGGGGGTCCCGGGGGGGGTCTCAGGGGGGAATTTAGGGGTCTTGGAGGGGAATTTGGGGCCGAACCCGGGATTTTTAGGGTGGGGAACGAACGGCGATTTCAGGGTGATTTCGGGGTGAATTGGGTCTGGGGGTGTCGGGGGTGTCCCGGGGGGGTCCCGGCGGTGCTGACCCCCCCCCGCCCCCCCAGGCCCCCCCCCTGCGGCTCGTGGGGCGCGCGGTGTCGCGGCCGCGCCTCAGCCCGGGGGGGCCCTGGCGGGGGGGGGGCGGGGGGGGGGGCTGCGCTTCGGGGCCCGCCTGCGCTGCCCCTCCCCCCCCCCGCGCCCCCCGCTGCCCCCGCTGCCCCCCCTGCGCCCCCCGACGCTGCTGGAGCCGCTGCTGCGCCCCCCGTGAGTGCCGCCCCCGCCCCCTCCCCAAAATACACCTGACGCCCCCTCCCCCCCTCCCCTGGACCCCCATCCCCCCCCCCGCGGGGTCGGGGGTCCCCTGACCCCCCCTCTGTCCCCTCAGGGGGGTGTCGGGGGGGTCCCTGCGCCCCCCACAGCGCCTGCGCCGCCGGCGGCGTCTGCTCGGTGAGTGCGACCCCCCCCCACCCCGGGACCCCTCCCGGGACCCCCCCGGGACCCCCCGGACCCCCCGGACCCCCCCCGGGCCCGGTAACGTCGCTGTCCCCGCAGGGTCCCGGCAGCGGCTGCGACCCCCCGGCGACCCCGGCGGCTCCGTCCGTGGCGACCCCCGGAGCCCCCTCCCCGTCCTCGCTCCCTCCGGGACGGCGCCTCCCGGTCCCGGAGCCCCTCCCGGGGGTCCCGGAGCCCCTCCCGGGGGTTCCGGGGGTCCCTGAGCCCGTCCCGGGGGTCCCCGCGGCCGTCCCGGTGGTCCCGGGGGTCCCGGAGCCACTTCGGGGGGTCCCGAGGGTCCCAGAGCCGCACCCGAGGGTCCCAGAGCCCCTCCCGGGGGTCCCGGGGGTCCCAGAGCCCCTCCCGGGGGTCCTGGAGCCCCTCCCGAGGGTCCCCGCTGCCCTCCCGGGGGTCCCAGAGGTCCCGGAGCCCCTCCTGAGGGTCCCAGAGTCCCTTCCAGTAGTCCCGGGGGTCCCCGCTGCCCTCCCGGGGGTCCCGGGGGTCCCAGAGCCCCTCCCGGGGGTCCCTGAGCCCGTCCCGGGGGTCCCCGCTGCCCTCCCGGGGGTCCCTGAGCCCGTCCCGGGGGTCCCGGGGGTCCCAAAGCCTCTCCCAGGGGTCCCAGAGCCCCTCCCGGGGGTCCCCGCTGCCCTCCCGGGGGTCCCTGAGCCCGTCCCGGGGGTCCCTGAGCCCGTCCCGGGGGTCCCCGCTGCCCTCCCGGGGGTCCCGGGGGTCCCGTACCCCCTCCCGGAGGTGCCCCCCTCCCCGTGCGCCCTCGGGCCCTGCTTCAACGGCGGCGCCTGCGCCCCCGACCCCCGGCCCGGGACCCCCGGGACCCCCGGGACCGCCGGGACCCCCGGGTACAGCTGCCGGTGCCCGCCCGGGTTCCGCGGCTCCAACTGCGAGCGCCGGGCGGATCGGTGCGAGCCCGACTACTGCCTGAACGGTGAGAACCGCCCCAAAAAACCCCAAAAACCCCGAAAAAACACCCCAAAAAACCCACTACTGCCTCAACGGTGAGAACCGCCCCAAAAAACCCCAAAATTAACCCAAAAACCCCGAAAAACCACCCCAAAAAACCCCGGGCGGATCGGTGCGAGCCCGACTACTGCCTGAACGGTGAGAACTGCCCCAAAAACCCACAAAATCACCCCAAAAAACATCCCAAAAACCCCCGGGCGGATCGGTGCGAGCCCGACTACTGCCTGAACGGTGAGAACTGCCCCAAAAACCCACAAAATCACCCCAAAAAACATCCCAAAACACCCCAAAACCCCCGGGTGGGTCGGTGCGAGCCCGACTACTGCCTCAACGGTGAGAACCGCCCCCAAAACCCACAAAATTAACCCAAAAACCACCCCAAAACCACCACTACTGCCTCAACGGTGAGAACCGCCCCAAAAACCCCGAAAAACCACCCCAAAAAACCCCAAAAAACCCCGGGCGGATCGGTGCGAGCCCGACTACTGCCTGAACGGTGAGAACCGCCCCAAAAACCCACAAATCCACCCCAAAAAACACCCCAAAACCCCCCCATTTTCCCATTTCCTCCCGTTTCCCCCCATTCCCCCCAATTCTCCCCAATTCCCCGTTATTTCCCATTTTTCCCCATTATTTCCCATTTTCCCCAATTTCCCCCCCCTTCCCCATTTCCCCCCCAATTCCCCAATTCCCCCATTTCCCATTTTTCCCAATTTACCATTTTCCCCATTATTTCCCCCAATTCCCCCCCCCAGGCGGGCAGTGCCGGGACTCCCTCGGCCTCTCCCCGCTCTGCCGCTGCCCCGCGGGGTTCTCGGGCCATTTCCCCCATTATTCCCCCATTATTCCCCAATCCCCCCAATTCCCCATTTTTCCCATTTACCCCAATTTACCAATTTCCCCATTTTTTCCCCATTTTTCCCCCCAGGCGGGCAGTGCCGTGACTCCCAGGGTCTCGCCCCGCTCTGCCGCTGCCCCGCGGGGTTCTCGGGCCGCCGCTGCCAGCACAACGCGGACGATTGCAGCCCCAACCCGTGCGCGCACGGCGGCACCTGCCAGGACGGGGCCAACGCCTTCACCTGCACCTGCACGCTGGGCTTCGGGGGGCCCCGGTGCCGCCGCCGCGCCGGGGCCTGCGCGCCCAGCCCGTGCCTGCACGGCGGCACCTGCTTCACGCACTTCTCGGGCCCGGTGTGTGCGTGCGCGCCCGGCTTCATCGGCGGCCGCTGCGAGGAGCGGCTGCGGGGCCCCCGCGCCGACCGGAACGCGGGAGCGGCGGGGAGGGACCCCCACAACCGGGGCGCGGCCCCGCTGGCGCTGTGCGCGCTCCCGCTGCTGCTGCTCGCGCCCGGCGTGGGGCTGGCCGTGGCCAGGAGGCGCAGGGGTGGCAGGTGAGGGTTTGGGGCGAATTTGAGCTGTTTTGGGCGGTTTTAGGGGGTTTTATGGGGTTTTGGGGCAGTTTGGGGCAGTTTGGGGTTCAGGAGTTTGGGGCAGTTTGGGGGACTTTGGAGCAGTTTGGTGATCAGAGTTTTGGGGATTTTGGGGCAGCTTGAGAGGTTTTATGGGGTTTTGGGGCAGTTTCGGAGGGTTTTCGGGCAGTTTGTGGCAGTTTGGGGTTCAGGGTATTTGGGGCAGTTTCAGGGGTTTTGGAGCAGTTTGACGTTCAGGATTTTGGGGCTGTTTTGGGGGTTTTGGGGCAGTTTGAGAGGTTTTATGGGGTTTTGGGGCAGTTTCGGGGCAGTTTGGGGGTCAGGAGTTTGGGGCAGTTTCGGGGGTTTTGGAGCAGTTTGAGGTTCAGGGTTTCGGGGCAGTTTGGGAGGTTTTGGGGCAGTTCCGGGGGATTTGGACGGTTCGGGGTTCCGGAGGAGCGGCTGCGGGGCCCCCGCGCCGACCGGAACGGGGGAACGGCGGGGAGGGACCCCCACAACCGGGGCGCGGCCCCGCTGGCGCTGTGCGCGCTCCCGCTGCTGCTGCTCGCGCCCGGCGTGGGGCTGGCCGTGGCCAGGAGGCGCAGGGGCGGCAGGTGAGGGTTTGGGGCGAATTTGAGCGGTTTTGGGCGGTTTTAGGGGGTTTTGGGGCAGTTTGGGGCAGTTTGGGGTTCAGGAGTTTGGGGCAGTTTGGGGGACTTTGGAGCAGTTTGGTGATCAGAGTTTTGGGGATTTTGGGGCAGTTTGAGAGGTTTTATGGGGTTTTGGGGCAGTTTCGGGGGGTTTTCAGACAGTTTGGGGCAGTTTGGGGTTCAGGAGTTTGGGGCAGTTTAGGAGGTTTCGGGGCAGTTTGGTGTTCAGCAGTTTGGGGCACTTTGGGAGGTTTTGGGGCAGTTTCGGGGGATTTGGACGGTTTGGGGTTCAGGGATTTAGGGGCAGTTTCGGGGGTTTTGGGGCAGTTTGAGGTTCAGGGTTTTGGGGCAGTTTGGGGCAGTTCAGGGTTCAGGGATCTGGGGCAGTTTGGGGGGTTTTGGGGTCCCTCTGTGAGTTCCAGCTGGGGATTTGGGGGGGTTTGGGGTCTCTGGGAGTTGTGACGGGATTTTTGGGGGGTCCCGGCGGGTTCCAGGTCCCATTTGGGGTTTTTGGGGGGTCCCGCTGAGCTCCAGGTTCCATTTGGGGTTTTGGGGGGGGGTCCCGGTGGGTTCCAGGTCCCATTTGGGGTTTTTGGGGGTCCCGGTGGGTTCCAGGTTCCTTTTGGGGTTTTTGGGGGGTCCCGGTGGGTTCCAGGTTCCATTTGGGGTTTTTGGGGGGTCTCGTTGAGCCCCAGGTTCCATTTGGGGTTTTTGGGGGGGTCTCACGGCGGTTTTTGGCCCCAGGACCCCGGCGGACACGGGGGGGACCCCCCGGCTGAGCCCCCCCGGGCCGGAGCGGCGGCCACAGAGACCCTCGGCCACCAGGGTGAGACCCCCGGGACCCCCAAAATGCCCCCGGGACCCCCAAATCCCCCCGGGACCCCCAAAATCCCCCCCCGGGACCCCCAAATCCCCTCCCGGGACCCCCAAATCCCCCCGGGACCCCCAAAATCCCCCCGGGACCCCAAAATCCCCCCCCGGGACCCCCAAATCCCCCCGGGACCCCCAAAATCCCCCCCAGACCCCCAAATCCCCTCCCGGGCCCCCAAATCCCCTCCCGGGACCCCCAAATCCCCTCTCGGGACCCCCAAATCCCCCCCCCGAGACCCCCAATTTCACCCCGGGCCCCCAAATCCCCCCCGAGACCCCCAAAATCCCCCCCAGACCCCCAAATTCTCCCCCGGGACCCCAAAATCCCCCCCAGACCCCCAATTTCCCCCTGGGACCCCCCAAATCCCCCCCCCGGGACCCCCAAATCCCCCCCCAGGACCCCCAAATTCCCCCCCTTTAACCCTCCTTTTCCCCCCCAGGTGTGAGCTCAGCTGCGCCCCCAAACCCGAGCAATAAAGGGAAATTTTTGTGGTTTTGGGGCTTTTTTGTGTTTATTTGGGACTTTCGGATTTTCCCTTTTTTGGGTATTTTTCGGTTGTTTTTTTTGGGGTTTTTGGGGTTTTTGGGGGTCAGAGCTGCAGGAACTCGGCCACGAAGAGCAGCAGCACCTTGGCCAGGTCCAGGGGTTTTTTTGGGATTTTTTGGGGGTTTTTTGGGTTTTTTTTGGTGGATTTTGTGGTTTTTTTTATTTGGGGGATTTTTTGGGGGGAATTTTTGGGTTTTTGGGGGTCAGAGCTGCAGGAACTCGGCCACGAAGAGCAGCAGCACCTTGGCCAGGTCCAGGGGTGTTTTTGGGGATTTTTTGGGTTTTTTTGTGGGGTTTTTTTGTGGGTTTTTTTGGGATTTGGGGTTTTTTTTGATTTGGGGGATTTTTTGGGGTGAATTTTTGGGATTTTGGGGTTTTTTGGGGTCAGAGCTGCAGGAACTCGGCCACGAAGAGCAGCAGCACCTTGGCCAGGTCCTGCACCGTCGGGGGGTGCAGGTTGTCCTCGGTGTCCCCAAGGGTGTGCCACACCCGCGGGAACGGCGTCGGGATCACGTGGAGCACCGGCACACCTGGGGACATTGGGGACATTGTGGGGACACCTGGGGACACCTGGGGACAGTGGGGACACCTGGGGACATTGGGGACATTGGGGACATTGGGGACATTGGAGGGACAGTGGGGGACATTGGGGACATTGGGGACACTGAGGGGACAGTGGGGACATTGGGGACAGTGGGGACAATGGGGACATTGGGGACATCATGGGGACCCTGGGGACAGAGAGGGGACGGTGGGGACATTGTGGGGACACCCAGGGGGACATCATAGGGATATTGGGGACATTGGGGATGTTTGGGGACATTGTGGGGACATTGGGGACATTGAGGGCATCGTGGGGACAGGGAGGGGACACTGGGGACACTGGGGACAGGGAGGGGACACTGGGGACACTGGGGACATCCTGGGGACCCTGGGGCACTGGGGACAGTGGGGACACCTGGGATCACGTGGAGCACCGGCACACCTGGGGACATTGGGGACACTGGGGGGACATTGGGGATCCTGGGGACATCCTGGGGACCCTGGGGACACTGGGGACATCATGGGGACCCTGGGGACATCCTGGGGACATCCTGGGGACACTGGGGACATCCTGGGGATATTTGGGGACATTGGGGACAGGGAGGGGTCCCTGGGGACATCATGGGGACCCTGGGGACACTGAGGATATTTGGGGACCCTGGGGACAGGGAGGGGATCCTGGGGACCCTGGGGACCCCGGGGACACCCTGGGGACATCCTGGGGACACCCTGGGGACATTGGGGACAGGTGGCTGTCACCTCGGCGCAGGAAGGGCAGGTGATCGTCCTCGACCGGCCCCGGGGCGGGGCCGAGGCGGAAAAACGGCGGCGGCGGCGACAGGAGGAGACCCAGGCGGCGGAGACGCTGCTCTGAGGACACATTGGGGACATTGGGGACATTGGGGACATTGAGGGGACATTGGGGACAGCTGGGGACAGCCAGGGACAGTGAGGACACATTGGGGACAGGAGGAGACCCAGGCGGCGGAGACGCTGCTCTGAGGGGACATTGGGGACATTGGGGACAGCTGGGGACACTGAGGGGACAGTGGGGACAGTGGGGACAGCTGGGGACACTGAGGGGACATTGGGGACATTGGGGACACTGAGGGGACACATTGGGGACAGGAGGAGACCCAGGCGGCGGAGACGCTGCTCTGGGGGGACATTGGGGACATTGGGGACAGCTGGGGACAGTGGGGACATTGGGGACACATTGGGGACATTGGGGACATTGGGGAATGACAGGGACTGCAGGAGACCCAGGCGGCGGAGACGCTGCTCTGAGGGGACATGGGGACATTGAGGGGACAGCTGGGGACACTGAGGGGACAGTGGGGACATTGGGGACACACTGGGGACAGTGAGGACACACTGGGGACATTGGGGACAGGAGGAGACCCAGGCGGCGGAGACGCTGCTCTGAGGGGACATTGGGGACATTGAGGGGACATTGGGGACATTGGGGACATTGGGGACAGTGGGGACACATTGGGGACAGCTGGGGACACTGGGGACACATTGGGGACAGGAGGAGACCCAGGCGGCGGAGACGCTGCTCTGAGGGGACATTGGGGACATTGGGGACATTGGGGACACTGAGGGGACATTGGGGACATTGGGGACATTGGGGACATTGGGGACACATTGGGGACATTGGGGACATTGGGGACAGCCAGGGACAGTGGGGACACACTGGGGACAGGAGGAGACCCAGGCGGCGGAGACGCTGCTCTGAGGGACATTGGGGACATTGGGGACAGCTAGGGACACTGAGGGGACATTGGGGACAGTGGGGACATTGGGGACAGTGGGGACAGCTGGGGACAGCTGGGGACATTGGGGACATTGGGGACAGTGGGGACATTGGGGACATTGGGGACATTGGGGACATTGGGGACAGGAGGAGACCCAGGCGGCGGAGACGCTGCTCTGAGGGACATTGGGGACATGGGGGGACATTGGGGACATTGGGGACATTGGGGACATCGGGGGGACAGTGGGAACGGCGGCGACAGGAGGAGACCCAGGCGGCGGAGACGCTGCTCTGGGGGGACATTGGGGACATTGGGGACATTGAGGGGACATTGGGGACATTGGGGACACACTGGGGACAGCGGCGACAGCAGGAGACCCAGGCGGCAGAGACGCTGCTCTGAGGGACATTGGGGACACTGAGGGGACATTGGGGACATTGGGAGCATTGGGGGGACTTGGGGACACTGGGGACAGGGGCGACACGGCACTGTCCCCGCCCCATCCCCTCGCTGTCCCCTCCCCGTCCCCGGTGTCCCCTCCCTGTCCCCCCCCGCTGTCTCCCCTCCCTTTCCCCTCCCTGTCCCCTCCCCGTCCCCTCCCCGTCCCCGGTGTCCCCTCTGTCCCCTCCCTGTTCCGCAGTGTCCCCTCCCTGTCCCCTCGCTGTCCCCGCAGTGTCACCCCTCTGTCCCCGCTGTCCCCCCCGCTGTCCCCTCCCTGTCCCCTGTCCCCTGTGTCCCCGCTGTCCCCTCTGTCCCCCCTGTGTCCCCTCCCTGTCCCCTGTCCCCCCCTGTGTCCCCCCTCTGTCCCCGCTGTCCCCCCTGTCCCCCCCTGTCCCCCCGGTGTCCCTGTCCCCGGTGTCCCCTCCCTGTCCCCCCGCTGTCCCCGCTGTCGCACCGATGTCGCGCAGGCGCAGGAACCAGCGGTGGCTCTGCGGGAAGTGGCTGTGGATGGCGGGGGAGGGGCCGCCCAGCAGGTCCAGCAGCACCAGCAGGCTCTGGGGACAAATGGGGACATTGGGGACATTGGGGACATTGGGGACACCGTGGGGTCAGGGACACAGGGGACACAGGGACACACGGGGACAGGGCTGTGGATGGCGGGGGAGGGGCCGCCCAGCAGGTCCAGCAGCACCAGCAGGCTCTGGGGACAGAGGGGACATTGGGGACACTGTGGGGACACACAGGGACAGGGACACACAGGGACACAGGGGACACAGGGACACACGGGGACAGGGACACACAGGGACACCCAGCAGGCTCTGGGGACACAGGGGACAGAGGGGACATTGGGGACACCGTGGGGACACACAGGGACAGGGACACACGGGGACACTGGGGACACAGGGACAGGGCTGTGGATGGCGGGGGAGGGGCCGCCCAGCAGGTCCAGCAGCACCAGCAGGCTCTGGGGACACAGGGGACATTGGGGACACTGTGGGGACATTGGGGACATCGTGGTGACACAGGGACACCGAGGGGACAGGGACACACAGGGACACACGGGCACAGGGCTGTGGATGGCGGGGGAGGGGCCGCCCAGCAGGTCCAGCAGCACCAGCAGGCTCTGGGGACACAGAGGGGACATTGGGGACATCATGGGGACATTGGGGACACCGTGGGGACACAGGGACACAGGGGACACAGGGACACACAGGGACACACGGGGACAGGGCTGTGGATGGCGGGGGAGGGGCCGCCCAGCAGGTCCAGCAGCACCAGCAGGCTCTGGGGACAGAGGGGACATTGGGGACACTGTGGGGACATTGGGGACATTGGGGACATCATGGTGACACCGTGGGGTCAGGGACACAGGGGACACAGGGACACGGGGACACACAGGGACAGGGGCATGGGTGGCGGGGGAGGGGCCGCCCAGCAGGTCCAGCAGCACCAGCAGGCTCTGGGGACACAGGGGACATTGGGGACATTGGGGACATTGGGGACACCGTGGGGACACCGTGGGGACAGGGACACAGGGGACACACAGGGACACACAGGGACAGGGACACACAGGGACACCCAGCAGGCTCTGGGGACACAGAGGGGACACTGGGGACACTGTGGTGACACAGGGACACAGGGACACAGGGACACAGAGGGGACAGGGACACAGGCACAGGGACACAGGGACACAGGGACAGTGTCCCCTCCGTGTCACTGACCATGGCGGTGACCTCTGACCCCGCCGGGTGTCCCCAGTGTCACTGTCACTGACCATGGCGGTGACCTCTGACCCCGTGGGATGTCCCCTGGCCGCCATTGTCCCCGCCAGGTGTCTGGCCCCGTAGAGGGAGTGTCCCTGTGTCCCTGTCCCTGTGTCCCTGTGTCACTGTGTCACTGTCCCTGTGTCACTGTCACTGACCATGGCGGTGACCTCTGACCCCGCTGGGTGTCCCCTCAGTGCCATCCTCCCCGCCAGGTGTCGTGCCCCGTACAGGGAGTGTCCCTGTGTCCCTGTGTCCCTGTGTCACCGTGTCCCTGTCCCTGTGTCACTGTCCCTGTGTCCCTGTGTCCCTGTGTCACTGTGTCACTGTCACTGACCATGGCGGTGACCTCTGACCCCGCCGGATGTCCCTTTGCCGCCATCGTCCCCGCCAGGTGTCTGGCCCCGTACAGGGAGTGTCCCTGTCCCCAGTGTCACTGTCCCTGTGTCACTGTGTCACTGTCCCCAGTGTCACTGACCATGGCGGTGACCTCTGACCCCGCGGGATGTCCCCAGTGTCACTGACCATGGCGGTGACCTCTGACCCCGCCGGGTGTCCCCTCAGTGCCATCCTCCCCGCCAGGTGTCTGGCCCCATACAGGGAGTGTCCCTGTGTCCCTGTCCCTGTGTCCCCTCCGTGTCACTGACCATGGCGGTGACCTCTGACCCCTCCGGATGTCCCTTTGCCGCCATTGTCCCCGCCAGGTGTCGCGCCCCGTACAGGGAGTGTCCCTGTCCCCAGTGTCACTGTCCCTGTGTCCCTGTCCCCGTGTCACTGACCATGGCGGTGACCTCTGACCCCGCGGGATGTCCCCTGGCCGCCATCGTCCCCGCCAGGTGTCGCGCCCCGTACAGGGAGTGTCCCTGTGTCCCGTGTCACTGTCACTGACCATGGTGGTGACCTCTGACCCCACAGGATGTCCCCGTGTCACTGACCATGGCGGTGACCTCTGACCCCGCCGGATGTCCCCTCAGAGCCATCGTCCCCGCCAGGTGTCTGGCCCCGTAGAGGGAGTGTCACCGTGTCCCTGTCCCTGTGTCCCTGTCCCTGTGTCACTGACCATGGCGGTGACCTCTGACCCCGCCGGGTGTCCCCTCAGTGCCATCGTCCCCGCCAGGTGTCTGGCCCCGTACAGGGAGTGTCCCTGTCCCCAGTGTCACTGTGTCCCTGTGTCCCTGTCCCCATGTCACTGACCATGGCGGTGACCTCTGACCCCGCGGGATGTCCCCTCAGTGCCATCGTCCCCGCCAGGTGTCGCGCCCCGTACAGGGAGTGTCCCTGTGTCCAGTGTCACTGTCCCCGTGTCACTGTCCCTGTGTCACTGTCACTGACCATGGCGGTGACCTCTGACCCCGCAGGATGTCCCCATGTCACTGACCATGGCGGTGACCTCTGACCCCGTGGGATGTCCCCAGTGTCACTGTCACTGACCATGGCGGTGACCTCTGACCCCGCCGGGTGTCCCTTTGCCGCCATTGTCCCCGCCAGGTGTCGCGCCCCGTACAGGGAGTGTCCCTGTGTCCCCGTGTCACTGACCATGGCGGTGACCTCTGACCCCGCCGGGTGTCCCCTCAGTGCCATCGTCCCCGCCAGGTGTCGCGCCCCGTACAGGGAGTCGCTCTCGCTCCAGGTGCCGAACGCCTCCTCCCCGTCCAGGAACAGCAGCTGCAGCGTCACGGGGGGGTCCTGGGGGGACACCTGGGTCACACACCTGGGCACAGGTGGGCACATCTGGGTCACACCTGGGACACACCTGAGCACACCTGGGCACACCTGAGCACAGCTGGGGACAGCTGGGGACAGCTGGGATACACCTGGGATACACCTGGGCAGACCTGGGCAGACCTGGGCAGACCTGGGCACACCTGGGGCACACCTGGGGACAGCTGGGATACACCTGGGGACAGCTGGGACACCTGGGGACACACCTGGGCACACCTGGGGACAGCTGGGCACACCTGGGGACAGCTGGGGACAGCTGGGACACACCTGGGATACACCTGGGATACACCTGGGCAGACCTGGGCACACCTGGGGACAGCTGGGATACACCTGGGCACACCTGGGATACACCTGGGGACAGCTGGGACACACCTGGGACACACCTGGGCATGCCTGGGGGACAGGTAGAGACAGCTGGGTCACACCTGGGGACACCTGGGCCACACCCGTCCCCACCTGTCCTCACCCACCCTCACCTGTCCCCAGGTGTCCACACCCATCCCCACCTGTCCCTGTCCCCACCCATCCCCACCTGTCCCCAGGTATCCCCAGGTGTCCCCACCCATCCCCAGGTGTGCTCACCTGCTCTGCTCTCCTGCTCAGGTGTGTGTCCAGGGCCGATGCCAGCTCCAGCAGGAGGGCGCAGGGCCCCACCCATCCCCACCTGTCCCCAGGTGTCCCCAGGTGTGCTCACCTGTCCCCAGGTGTGTCCCAGGTGTGCTCACCTGCTCTGCTCTCCGGCTCAGGTGCGTGTCCAGGGCGGATGCCAGCTCCAGCAGGAGGGCGCAGGGCACGGCGGCGTCGGTGGCGCCCACGAAGGGCTCAGGTGCGCGCCCAGGTGAGCCCCCAGGTGTGCCAGGTGCGCTCCCAGGTGCGCCAGGTGCGCTCCCAGGTGGCAGCACCTTGGTGTCGTAGTGGCAGGCCAGCGCCAGGCGCCGCGCACCTGCCGGCGCCGCCGTGGCCACCACGCTGCTGAAGGTCACCTGCCCGCGGGGCGTGGCCGCCACGAAGGTGTCGAGCTCCAGGTGCCAGGGGGCGGCCAGGGAGCGCAGGTGGGACAGGATGTGCTGGGGGACAGGTGGGACAGGTGAGGGACAGGTGGGACAGGTGAGGGACAGGTGGGACAGGATGTGCTGGGGGACAGGTGAGGGACAGGTGGGACAGGATGTGCTGGGGGACAGGTGGGACAGGTGAGGGACAGGTGGGACAGGTGAGGGACAGGTGGGACAGGTGAGGGACAGGTGGGACAGGATGTGCTGGGGGACAGGTGAGGGACAGGTGGGACAGGATGTGCTGGGGGACAGGTGGGACAGGTGAGGGACAGGTGGGACAGGTGAGGGACAGGTGGGACAGGGGAGGGACAGGTGGGACAGGATGTGCTAGGGGACAGGTGAGGGACAGGTGAGGGACAGGTGGGACAGGTGAGGGACAGGGGACAGGTGGGGACAGGTGGGACAGGTGGGGTCAGGTGGGACAGGTGGGACAGGTGGGACAGGTGAGGGACAGGTGAGGGACAGGTGTATTCGGGTCCCCAGGTGTGTTTGGGAGGGTCTCAGGGGGTCCCCAGGTGTGTCTGGGGTTCCCCAGGGTGGATTTGGGGTTCCCCAGGTGCATTCAGGGGTCCCAGGTGTGCCCGGGGGTCTCAGGGGGGTCCCAGGGTGTATTTGGGGTTCCCCAGGTGTGTTGGGGGGTCTTAGGGGTCCCCAGGTGTGTCTGGGGGGTTCCCCAGGTGTGTTTGGGGGTCTCAGGGGTTCCCCAGGTGTGTCAGGGTTCCCCAGGTGTGTCCGGGGGTCTCAGGGGTTTCCCAGGTGTGTTTGGGGGGGGTTCCCCAGGTGCATTTGGGGGTCTCAGGGGTCCCCAGGTGCGTCCGGGGGTCTCAGTGTGGATTTGGGGTCCCCAGGTGTGTCTGGGGGGTTCCCCAGGTGTGTCTGGGTTCCCCAGGTGTGTCTGGGGGGTTCCCCAGGTGTGTCAGGGTTCCCCAGGTGCGTGGGGGTCTCACCTGGCGGGCGGCGCGGCTGCCGGGCCCCCCCGGGACCCTCTCGTGCAGGAGGGGCCTCAGGAGGGACCCCCAGAGCCGGGCGGGGTCCAGGTGGGCCAGGAGGGTCCGGAGGGCGTGGTCCGAGGGGGGGCCGGGGGGGGCGCGGGGGGGCTCCGGGGGGGCCTGGGGGGATTTGGGGGGGGTCCTGAGGGGTCTGGGGGTCCCAAAGGGGTCTGGGGGGGCCTGGGGGGTCCCAAAGGGGTCTGGGGGCTCCTGGGGGGTCCCAAAGGGGTCTGGGGGGTCCTGAGGGGTCTGGGGGTCCCAAAGGGGTCTGGGGGCTCCTGGGGGGTCCCAAAGGGGTCTGGGGGGATTTTGGGGGGTCCCAAAGGGGTCTGGGGGGACCTGGGGGGTCCCGAAGGAGTCTGGGGGGGGGTGGGGGGAATTTGGGGGGTCCCAAAGGGGTCTGGGGGGTCCTGGGGGGTCCCAAAGGGGTCTGGGGGGTCCTGGGGGGTCCCGAAGGGGTCTGGGGGGTCCTGGGGGGAGTCTGGGGGGCCCTGGGGGGATTTGGGGGGTCCTGAAGGGGTCTGGGGGGACCCTGGGGGGACCCTGGGGGGATTTGGGGGCTCCTGAAGGGGTCTGGGGGGGCCTGGGGGGATTTTGGGGGGTCCCAAAGGGGTCTGGGGGGTCCTGGGGGGATTTGGGGGGTCCCAAAGGGGTCTGAGGGGGTCCTGGAGGGAATTTGGGGGGTCCCAAAGGGGTCTGGGGGGTCCTGGGGGGATTTTGGGGGGTCCTGGAGGGAATTTGGGGGGTCCCAAAGGGGTCTGGGGGGGTCCTGGGGGGATTTTGGGGGGTCCCGGGGACGTTTGGGGGGTCCCAGTAGGGTTTTGGGGGTCCCAAAGGGGTCTGGGGGCTCCTGAAGGGGTCGGGGGGGGTCCCAAAGGGGTCTGGGGGTCCCCCGGGGAGTCTGGGGGCTCCTGGAGGGGCTGTGGAGGGGGGGTTGGGGCATTTGGGGGGTCCTGGAGGGGTCTGGGGGGTCCTGGAGGGGTCTGGGGGGTCCTGGGGGGACTCTGGGGGGTCCCGAAGTGGTTTGGGGGGGGTCCTGGGGGGACTCTGGGGGGTCCTGGAGGGGTTTTGGGGGGTCCTCGAGGGGCTTTGGGGGTCCCGGTGGGATTTTAGGGGGTCCCAGACGGGTTTGGGGGGGTCCTGGAGGGGCTTTGGGGGTCCCGGTGGGGCTTTGGGGGGGTCCCGGAGCAGTTTTGGGGGTCCCGGTGGGGTTTTAGGGAGTCCCAGGCGGGTTTTAGGGGGTCCCGGAGTGGTTTTGGGGGGTCCCGGTGGGGCTTTGGGGGGTCCCGGTGGGGTTTTGGGGGTCCCGGTGGGGTTTTGGGGGTCCCGAAGGTTTCGGGATATCCCGAACTGGTTTTGGGGGGGTCCCGAAACGTTTGGGGAAGGGGGCTCCCGTTACCCCCCCCGGTACCTCCGTTACCCCCCCGTTACCCCCCTCCGTTATCCCTCCCACTCCCCCGTTACCCCCCCGTTATCCCCCCGGTACCCCCGTTAACCCCCCCGGTACCCCCGTTAACCCCCCCGGTTACCCCGTTATCCCTCCCCCGTTATCCCTCCCCCGTTAACCCCCCCGGTACCCCCGTTACCCCCCCGTTATCCCCCCCCGGTACCCCCGTTATCCCCCCCTGTACACCCCTCCGTTATCCCTCCCACTCCCCCGTTACCCCCCCGTTATCCCCCCCCGGTACCCCGTTACCCCCCCCGCTCACCGGCGCGCTCTTCCCGCGCTCCCCGCCGGGCCAGGACGCCCACAGGACGGCGGCGGCCGCCAGCAGCGCCAGCAGCGGCAGCAGCGGCCGGGCCGGGCGCGGGGCCCGCGGGAGGAGCCCCCGGAACGGGCCCGGGCCCGGTTCCGGTACCGGTTCCGGCACCGGGGCCGGGCCGGGACTCGAACCCGCGGCCCGGGGGCGGCGCGGCCCGGCCGGGAGACGGCGCATGGCGGGGGCGGGGCCTGCGCGGGGCGGGGCCGGCGCGGGCCAATGGACGGCGAGGGGCGGGGCGAGGGCGGGGCGGGGCCGCGCGGGGTGACGAGGAGAGCGCGGATTGGGCGGTGGGCGGGGCTGGAGGGGAGGCCACGCCCATGTGGGGCGGCGAGGGACGGACGGACGGACACGGGGGGACAGAGGGACACGGGGGGACAGGGGGACACGGGGAGGGGACAGAGGGACACGGGGAGGGGACAGAGGGACACGGGGGGACAGAGGGACACGGGGAGGGGACAGACGGACAGAGGGACACGGGGGGACAGAGGGACACGGGGGGGGACACGGGGGGACAGAAGGACACGGGGGGGACAGAGGGACACGGGGGGACAGAGGGACACGGGGAGGGGACAGAGGGACACGGGGGGGACAGAGGGAGAGAGGGACACGGGGGGACAGAGGGACACGGGGAGGGACAGAGGGACACGGGGGGACAGAGGGACACGGGGGGACAGGGGGACACGGGGAGGGGACAGACGGACAGAGGGACACGGGGGGACAGAGGGACACGGGGGGGGACAGAGGGACACGGGGGGGACAGAGGGACACGGGGGAGTTGTCACCGTCCTGAGGGACCCCCCGGGCTGGGGCCACCCCCTCCCTTGGGACCAGCACTGTCCCCACATGGGGACACCGCCCTGGAGGGGACTGTCACCTTCTGAGGGACATTGTCACCCTCTGAGGGACACCGTCCTTCCAGGTGCCATCAGTCCGGCTTGGGGACATCACCACGGGCTGTCCCCATTGTCCTTTGTGGGGACACCACCCTGGATGGCACTGTCACCTTCTGAGGGACATTGTCACTGTCCTTGGTGCCATCACCACGGGCTGTCCCCATTGTCCTCTGTGGGGACACCACCCTGGATGGCACTGTCACCTTCTGAGGGACATTGTCACTGTCCTTGGTGCCACCAGCCCGGCTGGGGACATGGCCACTGGGCTGTCCCCATTGTCCTCCGTGGGGACACCGCTCTAGAGGGGACTGTCACCTTCTGAGGGACACTGTCACCCTCCCTGGCGCCACCAGCCCGGCTGGGGACATCACCGCTGGCTGTCCCCATTGTCCTGCGTGGGGACATCACCCTGGATGGCACTGCCACCCTCTGAGGGACACTGTCACCCTTCCAGGAGCCACCAGCCCAGCTGGGGCCATCACCACGGGCTGTCCACCTTGTCCTTTATGGGGACACCACCCTGGATGGCACTGTCACCCTCTGAGGCACACTGTCACCTCCCTGGTGCCATCACCAAGGGCTGTCCACATTGTCCTTTATGGGGACACCACCCTGGATGGCACTGTCACCCTCTGAGGTACACTGTCACCCTCCCAGGTGCCACCAGCCCGGCTGGGGCCATCACCACGGGCTGTCCCCATTGTCCTCCGTGGGGACATCACCCTGGATGGCACTGTCACCCTCTGAGGCACATTGTCACCCTCCCTGGTGCCACCAGCCCAGCTGGGGACATCACCACGGGCTGTCCCCATTGTCCTTTGTGGGGACACCGCCCTGGATGGCACTGTCACCCTCTGAGGCACATTGTCACCCTCCCTGGTGCCACCAGCCCAGCTGGGGACATCGCCACTGGGCTGTCCCCATTGTCCTGTGTGGGGACACCGCCCTGGATGGCACTGTCACCTTCTGAGGGACACTGTCACCCTCCCAGGTGCCACCTGCCCAGCTGGGGACATCACCACTGGGCTGTCCCCATTGTCCTGCGTGGGGACATCACCCTGGATGGCATTGCCACCGTCCTTGGTGCCACCAGCCCGGCTGGGGCCATCACCACGGACTGTCCCCATTGTCCTCCGTGGGGACACCACCCTGGATGGCACTGTCACCTTCTGAGGGACACTGTCACCTCCCTGGTGCCATCACCACGGGCTGTCCCCACTGTCCTTTGTGGGGACACCACCCTGCATGACACCGCCACCCTCCCCGGTGCCACCACCCGAGTCGGTCCCACCACCACCCCGATCCCACACTCGACCCTTTCCGTTCCTTTTTCTCTTTTTTCCCGTCCGTCCATCCATCCATCCGTGCGGCCCCACCCTCCCCGCCCCTCCCACCCTTCCGTGTGTCCGTCCGTCGGTCCCGCCCTCACCTGCCCTCCTCCCTGCGCCCCGCCGGGTGCACCCAGTTGTTGTCGTGCAGCCCGGTGCGGCAGCCGGGCGCCTCGCGGTCGGTGCGGCGGCAGCACATCCAGTACGAGCGCCCGTAGGGCAGGTCGTGGTGGTAGGGCTTGGGGTGCCAGCGGCACAGCGACACGTCGCCGCGCTCGTACCGCTTCTTGCACTGCTTGCACGGGTCGTCCCGGTAGAGCGGGTCCCGGTTCCAGCGCGAGTCCGCCGCCCGCACGCCGAAGGTCTCGATGATGGATTTGAAGTAGTGGCAGGAGCATTTCAGCGCCGCCAGCGCCTGCGTCGGCAGGTAGCTGAAGATCTTCACCATGACGTGCTCGGGCAGCAGCAGCATGTACTGCCGCGGCTCCAGCAGCCGCTGGATCTTGAACCGGATCTCCAGGAAATCGTGCGACACGTGCCGGTACAGCCGGCACAGCGCCGGGTCTCCTCCCGCTCCCTCCTTCCCCGCCGCCGCCGCCGCCGCCTCCTTCCCCGCCGCCGGTTGTTCGGGCAGCAGGAAGAGCTGTCCCGGCGGCGGCGGCTCGTCCGGTAGCCGCACGGTCTCCTCGGTCACCTGCTTGGCGCTGTCCTTGCCGAAGAACACGCACTGGTCCACCGCGCCCGTCACCACCACGTCCACGTGGAAACCGGACGCGCAGTCCCGCGGCGCCGCCGCCGCCGCCGCCGCCGCTCCCTCGGCCGTACCGGCGGCGGGCTCGGCCGCCGCGCCCGCCTCGTCGCCGCCGTCCTTGTCGCCCGCGGTGGTGGCGGCGGTGGCGGCCAGGAGCAGCCGCGCCGGGCTCACCAGCCGGTACAGGTCGCAGGTGATCTGGTCCTTCTGCCGGGGCCGCTCGGTGCTGGCGGCGGCGGCGGCTTCGCGCCCGCTGGAGATGCGGAAGGCGATCCGCACCTCGCCCGGTGCCGCGCTGGCGGCGGCGCCCGCCGTGGCGCCCTCCGTCCCGGTACCGCCAGCACCGCCACCACCCCCGCCGCCGCCGCCAGCACCGCGGCACACCCCGTTAGGCCGGCCCGCCGCCCCGCCGCCGCCGCCGCCGCGCTCCCGGTGCTGGCTCTGCGACTCGAACTGGGCCACGGCGGCGGCCACGCGGCGGCACTCGGGGCCGCCCGGTGCCTCCAGCAGCACCAGCGGCGCCCGCGGCAGGCTCTGCAGGGCCAGCGCCGCCCGCCGCTCCACCAGCGCCACCATCTCCGCCACCGACAGCAGGTCCGGCCCGTCCCCGCCGTCCCCGCCCTCACCGGGGCCGTCCCCGGCGGCCCGGGCCGGTCTGGCGGCGGATTTGGGTTCGTGGCAGCGCCGGCGCCGCTTGGCCTTGGAGCTGTCGCTGCCCCAGTGGCCCTTGACCTTCATGGTGCTGGCGCGGCCGCCGGTGCCGGTGCCGGTGCCGGTGCCGGTGCCGGTGCCGCCGCACTGGTGCGCCACGAAGAACGCCACCTTCTCCTTGGTGTTGCCCGGTTTGATGACGTACCAGGTGTCCAGCAGCACCCGCCCGTCCTCGGCGGGGCCGGCCGAGCCCACCGGCGGCGGGCCGGGCTCGGCGGGGTCCGGGGGGGTGTTCTCGGAGGGGCGGCAGCCCGGGGCTCGGCGGGCACCGGCGGCGGCGGCGGCGGCGGGGGAGCAGGGCTTGTTCTGCGAGAAGGTGCCGAAGGGGCGCGGGCACCACAGCTGCAGCTGCGGGAAGGCGTTCGGGGGCTCCATCGGCGGCGCCGCCGCCGCATCCGCACGGCACGGCCGCCCCGCCGCCGCCGCCGCCGCCGCGGGGCCGCCCGGGCCTGCGGAGAGACGGCGGGTGAGCGGGGGGACCCTCGGGGACACCGGAGGGACCCTCGGGGATACCGGGAGCGCCCTCGGGGACACCGGAGCGACCCTCAGGGATACCGGAGGGGCGCTCGGGGACAGCGGGAGGACTCTCGGTGACATCGGGGGACCCTCGGGCACACCGGAGGGACCGGGGGAGACCCTCGGGGACCCCGGGAGGACTCTCAGGGACACCGGAGCGACCCTCGGGGACACCGAGCAACCCTCGGGGACATCGGAGGGGGCCTTGGGGACACCGGAGCGACCCTCGGGGATACCGGAGCGACCCTCGGGGACACCGGGTGACCGGGGGGAACCTCGGGGACACCGGGAGGGCCCTCAGGGTCAGCGGAGGAACGCTCAAGGACACTGGGGGACCCATGGAGACACCGGGGCAACGCTCGGGGACACCGGGAGGACCCTTGTGGACACCGAGCAACCCTCGGGGACACCGGGGGCGCCCTTGGGGACACCGAGCAACCCTCGGTGACACGGGGGGGACCCTTGGGGACACCGGGGGGACGCTCGGGGACACCGGGGGGACTCTTGGGGACACCGGGGGCGCCCTTGGGGACACCGAGCACCCCTTGGGGACACCGGGGGGACTCTTGGGGACACCGGGGGCGCCCTCGAGGACACCGGGAGGGCCCTTGGGGACACCAAGCAACCCTCGGGGACACCGGGAGGGCCCCTGGGGACACCGGGGGGGCCCTTGGGGACACCGAGCAACCCTTGGGGACCCCGGGGGGGCCCTTGGGGACATCGCAGGGCCCCGCCCCCCTCCCCTTCCCACGCCTAAAGCCCCGCCCCCCGCGGGGCCCCGCCCCTCATCACGCCCCGCCTCTCCGCAAGCCCCGCCCCGCCGGTTTAACGCCCGCCCACCTCCCCCGGCCAATCAGCGCGCGGCGTTCGGGCCGTGCCCATATATGGACGGCGGCGCGCGCGGCGCGGAGGGGGCGTGGCCCCGGTGGGGCGTGGCCTCGGTGGGTGGGCGTGGCGTGGCGGGACGGGCCCGGTCCCGTGTGGGGCCCGGTGGGGGGGTGGGGGGGAACCGGGGGGGGGGGAAGAACCGGCGCCGGTGTCCGGCGGGCAGGACGCGGTAACGGGGCCTGGGGGCACCACCGGGCCCGCCCGCCTGCCGGCCGAGCGGCGCCGGTGCTCGGTGTCGCACCGGCATCCCCCCGGAGCCCCCGCCGTGCCCTCCGTTAGGCCCCGTGCGCGCTCCCAGCCAGCCACCCGCAGCCCCGGGCCGCTCCCCGGGGCGTCCCGCGCCCGCGTCCCTTCCCCCCCCACCCCCGGGCCCCGCCCGGTGCCGCCGCCCCTCCCCCGCTCACCGGGCCGTGCCGGGCGCGGCCGCTCCGCCTCTCCGGCCGCTTCCGGGGTGCCCCGCCGCGCATGCGCCCGGGCCCGCCGCGCTGCGCGCCTGCGGCTGCGCGGGGCATCACGGGAGCTGTAGTTCTCCCGGCGCCGCGGGGCATCACGGGAGCTGTAGTTCTCCCGGCGCCGCGGGGCATCACGGGAGTTGTGGTTCTTCCCTCGCGGGGCGTGCTGGGAGTTGTGGTTTCTCTCCCCCTCTCCAATGAGTGGGCGGCACCCCCGGGTGTCACGTGGTCGGTTTATTTTTAGGGTACAGATTCCGGGGACCCCTCCCCCCCCCCGCCCCCAAACGCCCAAATTCCCAGGATTTCGCCCCAAATTGACCCAGTGCCCAAAACTCTTGGGACTCGTTCCCCCAGCACCCCCAGGTGCCCCCCAGGTGTCCCCAGTTGCCCCCCCACACCCACATCAGCCCCCCAGGTATCCCCAGGTGTCCCCAGGTGCCCGCCCAGGTGTCCCCAGGTGTCCCCAGGTGTCCCCAGGTGCCCCCCAAGTGTCCCCAGGTTCCCCCCCAGGTGTCCCCAGGTATCCCCAGGTGCCCCCCAGGTGTCCCCAGGTGCCCCCCAGCACCCCCAGGTGCTCCCCAGGTGCCCTCAGGTGCCCCCCAGGTGTGTCCAGGTGTCCCCAGGTGCCCCCCAAGTGCCCTCAGGTGTCCCCAGGTGCCCTCCAGGTGTCCCCAGGTGTCCCCAGGTGCCCTCCAGGTGTGCCCAGGTGCCCCCCAGCTGCCCCCCAGGTGTCCCCATGTGCCCCCCAGGTGTTCCCAGGTGTCCCCAGGTGCCCCGCCCCCCCTCAGACGCCGCTCTCGGCCACCGGGCCCCGCCCCCTCCGGGGTTGCCCCCTCGGGGGGGCTCGGGGGGGTCCCGGGACCCCCGCCCGGCAGCGCTGCCACGCCCGCCGCACCTCGGCCTGCACCTGCGGGGCGGCACGTCGCGATAGGCGGCGATAGGCCCCGCCCCGGCCGCGATAGGCCCCGCCCCAGCCGCGACAGGACCTGCCCCGGCCGTGATAGGCCCCGCCCCGGCCGCGATAGGTCCCGCCCCGGCCGCGATAGGCCCCGCCCCTGTCGCGACAGGACACACCTCCTTGTTGGTGAAGCAGTAGAGGACGCTGACCAGCAGGCCCTGCCCAGGGGGAGGGGACACTGAGGGGGGGCTCGGGAACCCCCCAATTAACACCAATTAACAGCGATTAACCCAGATTAACCCAAATTAACCCAAATTAACCCCGATTAATGCAAATAAAACCAAATTAACACAAATTAACACCAATTAACACAGATTAACACCAATTAACACCAATTAACCCCAATTAACACCAATTAACCCCAATTAACACCAATTAACCCAAATTAACACCAATTAACACCAATTAACCCCGATTAACACCAATTAACACCAATTAACCCCAATTAACACCAATTAACCCCAATTAACACCAATTAACCCAAATTAACACCAATTAACACCAAATTAACCCCGATTAACACCAATTAACACCAATTAACGCAAATTAACACAGATTAACACAGATCAACCCAAATTAACCAAAATAAACCCAAATAAACCCAGATTAACCCAAATTAACCCCGATTAATGCAAATAAACCCAAATTAACTCCAATTAACACCAATTAACCCCGATTAACACTGATTAACCCAATTTAACACCAATTAACACAAATTACCACAGATTAACACAAATTATTACAAATTAACCCCGATTAACACAGATCAACCCAAATTAACCCAAATTAACACAAATTAATGCAGATTAACACAAATCAACCCAAATTAACACAGATTAACACTAATTAACCCTAATTAACCCAAATTAACCCCGATTAACACAGATTAAACCAAATTAACCCAAATAAACCCAAATAAACCCCAAATTAACAGAGATTAACAAAAATTAACCCAAATTAACCCCAATTAACCCCAATTAACCCCCCAGGTGTGTCCCGGGTGTGTCCCGGGTGTGTCCCAGGTGTGTCCCAGGTGTGTCCCAGGTGTCTCTCACCTGTGCAGAGGTGAGCAGCAGGTGCAGGCACAGCCGGGCCAGCCTCAGGCCACCCCAATTAACCCCAATAAACCCCAATTAACACAAATTAACCCCTCAGGTGTGTCCCAGGTGTGTCCCGGGTGTGTCCCAGGTGTATCCCCATGTCCCCAGGTGTGTGTCTCACCTGTGCAGAGGTGAGCAGCAGGTGCAGGCACAGCCGGGCCAGCCTCGGGCCACCCCAATTAACCCCAATTAACCCCAATTAACCCCAATTGACCCCAATTAACCCTCCAGGTGTGTCCCAGGTGTGACTCACCTGTGCAGAGGTGAGCAGCAGGTGCAGGCACAGCCGTGCCAGCCTCAGGCCGCCCCAATTAACCCCAATTAACCCCAATTAACCCCGATTAACCCCTCAGGTGTGTCTCTCACCTGTGCAGAGGTGAGCAGCAGGTGCAGGCACAGCCGGGCCAGCCTCAGGCCGCCCCAATTAACCCCAATTAACCTCAATTAACCCCAATTAACCCCTCAGGTGTGCTCCAGGTGTGTCCCAGGTGTATCCCCATGTCCCAGGTGTGACTCACCTGTGCAGAGGTGAGCAGCAGGTGCAGGCACAGCCGGGCCAGCCTCAGGCCGCCCCAATTAACCCCAATTAACCCCAATTAACCCCTCAGGTGTGTCTCTCACCTGTGCAGAGGTGAGCAGCAGGTGCAGGCACAGCCGCGCCAGCCTCAGGCCACCCCAATTAACCCCAATTAACCCCAATTGACCCCAATTAACCCTCCAGGTGTGTCCCAGGTGTGACTCACCTGTGCAGAGGTGAGCAGCAGGTGCAGGCACAGCCGCGCCAGCCTCAGGCCGCCCCAATTAACACAAATTAACACAAATTAACCCCCCAGGTGTGTCCCGGGTGTGTCCCAGGTGTGACTCACCTGTGCAGAGGTGAGCAGCAGGTGCAGGCACAGCCGCGCCAGCCTCAGGCCGCCGCCGCCCTCGCCCTCCCCGGCCAGGGCGAAAATCACCTCGTGCACGCCCAGGAGGGGGATCAAGGTGAGCGTGGAGCGCGCCAGCCTGCGACAGGTGAGACAGGTGAGACAGGTGAGACACCTGGGACACACCTGGAACACACCTGGGGACAGCCTGGGGGCAGGGATACACCTGGGACACGCCCAGGAGGGGGATCAAGGTGAGCGTGGAGCGCGCCAGCCTGCGACAGGTGAGACAGGTGAGACAGGTGAGACACCTGGGACACACCTGGAACACACCTGGGGACAGCCTGGGGGCAGGGACACACCTGGGGACAGGGATACACCTGGGACACGCCCAGGAGGGGGATCAAGGTGAGCGTGGAGCGCGCCAGCCTGCGACAGGTGAGACAGGTGAGACAGGTGAGACACCTGGGGACAGCCTGGGGACAGCCTGGGAACAGGGACACACCTGGGGACACGCCCAGGTGACACCAATGGGAACAGGGACACACCTGGGGACACGCCCAGGTGACACAGGTGACACTGATGGGAACAGGGGACACACCTGGGGAAACGCCCAGGTGACACTGATGGGAACAGGGACACACCTGGGGACATGCACAGGTGACACAGGTGACACTGATGGGAACAGGGACACGCCCAGGTGACACTGATGGGAACAGGGGCACACCTGAGCACACCTGGGGACACACCTGGGCACACCTAGGGACACACCTGGGGACATGGGGACACACCTGGGCACACCTGGGCACGCCGCTGGAACACGCCCAGGGAGATTTGGGCACCCCAGGTGTCCCCGCCCCCCCCCCCCCACACACACCTGTCCAGGTGCGCCCACCTGAGCCGCGTGTCCCCGCGCGCCACCTGCCGGGCGCGCACCTTGGCCACCAGGATCCGCACGATCCGCACGAACACCACGAAGTTCACCTGGCGCAGGTGAGGGGCGCAGGTGAGGCGCACCTGGCACACCTGGCGCACCTGGCGCACCTGCAGGGGCGCGGCCACGCCCACCCCGTGACGTCACGCACTGCCACGGCCGCCAGGATTGGACAGCGGATCAGCCACCACACCTCCACCTTCTCGTTGCGCTCCCAGCACCTGCCGGGGGGCGTGGCCACGGTTAGCCCCGCCCCCCCGGCACCCGAGTCACCTGGGAGGGAGGGGACAGGTGTGGGGGGCGGGGCTCACCCCTCGTTCTCGTACAGGTAGCGCAGGATGACCCAGGGCACCACGAAGAGCACGGGGACACCTGGGGGGACACACCTGGTGAGGGGTGGGGACACACCTGGTGGGGGGGGACACACCTGGGGGGGTGACACACCTGGGGGGACACACCTGGGGAGGGGAGTGGGGACACACCTGGGGAGGGGGGACACACCTGGGGGGACACACCTGGTGAGGGGTGGGGACACACCTGGGGAGGGGTGGGGACACACCTGGGGGGGAGACACACCTGGTGAGGGGAGCAGGGGGGGATGCAAAGGTGCAGGAGGTGACACAGGTGATGCACAGGTGTCTCACCCCATCTGAGCAGCAGCAGGGCGGGCAGGTGGCTCCGCCCAGGTGTGCCCAGCAGCAGCCGCAGCAGGTACAGTGACACAGTGACACAGACAGGTGACACAGGTGACACAGGTAACACAATAACACAGTAATACAGTGACACACAGTGACACAGGTGACACACACAGGTGACACAGACAGGTGGCACAGGTGTCTCTCTCACCCCATCCGAGCAGCAGCAGGGCGGGCAGGTGGCTCCGCCCAGGTGTGGCACACAGGTAACACAGGTAACACAGGTAACACAATAACACGGTAACACAATGACACACAGTGACACACAGGTGACACAGTGACACACACAGGTGACACACAGGTGACACAGGTGTCTCACCCCATCCGAGCAGCAGCAGGGCGGGCAGGTGGCTCCGCCCAGGTGTGCCCAGCAGCAGCCGCAGCAGGTACAGTGACACAGTGACACAGACAGGTGACACAGGTGACACAGGTAACACAATAACACAGTAATACAGTGACACACAGTGACACAGGTGACACACAGGTGACACAGGTGACACACACAGGTGACACACAGGTGTCTCACAGGTGTCTCACCCCATCCGAGCAGCAGCAGGGCGGGCAGGTGGCTCCGCCCAGGTGTGCCCAGCAGCAGCCGCAGCAGGTACAGTGACACAGTGACACAGACAGGTGACACAGGTAACACAGGTAACACAGGTAACACGATAACACAATAACACGGTAACACAGTGACACAGTGGCACAGACAGGTGACACAGGTGACACAGGTAACACGATAACACGGTAACACAGTGACACAGTGACACAGACAGGTGACACAGGTAACACAGGTAACACGATAACACAGTGACACAGGTGACACAGGTGACACACAGGTGACACAGGTGTCTCACCCCATCCGAGCAGCAGCAGGGCGGGCAGGTGGCTCCGCCCAGGTGTGCCCAGCAGCAGCCGCAGCAGGTAGAGCCCCTCGGCCGTGGCCCAGGCGTAGTTGGCGCCCACGCAGTACTGGGCGAGGCTCTGCGCCAGGCGGCAGGTGGGGCCGGCCTGGGGACACACCTGGCACCTGGCACCTGGCACCGCTGTCACCTGGCACCTGTCACCACTGTCACCTCCCCACCTGTGCCAGGCGGCAGGTGGGGCCGGCCTGGGGACACACCTGGCACCTGGCACCTGGCACCTGGCACCTCTGTCACCTGTCACCTCTGTCACCTCTGTCACCTCTGTCACCTCCCGACACCGCTGGCACCTGTCACCTGTCACCTCTGTCACCTCCCCACCTGCACCAGGCGGCAGGCGGGGCCGGCCTGGGGACACACCTGGCACCTGGCACCTGGCACCGCTGTCACCTGGCACCTCTGTCACCTCTGTCACCTGTCACCTGTCACCTCTGTCACCTGTCACCTCTGTCACCTCCTGTCCCCTCCCCACCTGCGCCAGGCGGCAGGCGGGGCCGGCCTGGGGACACACCTGGCACCTGGCACCTGGCACCTGTCACCTCTGTCACCTCTGTCACCTGTCACCTCTGTCACCTGTCACCTGTCACCTCCTGTCCCCTCCCCACCTGCGCCAGGCGGCAGGCGGGGCCGGCCTGGGGACACCCCTGTCACCTCCTGTCACCACTGGCACCTGTCACCACTGTCACCTGTCACCTCTGTCACCTCCCGACACCACTGTCACCTGTCACCTCTGTCACCTCCTGTCCCCTCCCCGCCCCCACTGTCCCCTCCCCACCCTGGACACCTCAGGGGGACACAGCCACTCCCACAGGTGTCCCCTCCCTCCCTTGAGTGTCCCCACGGGTGTCCCCTCCTTCCCCCAGGTGTCCCCTGGCTGTCCCCACGATGTCCCCGCCGTGTCCCCTCGGTGTCCCCCTGTCCCCCTGGCTGTCCCCCTGGCTGTCCCCCTGGCTGTCCCCTCGGTGTCCCCCTGTCCCCGCCGTGTCCCCGCAGTGTCCCTGCAGTGTCCCCCTGTCCCCTGGCTGTCCCCTGGCTGTCCCCATGGTGTCCCTGTGGTGTCCCCCTGTCCCCGCCGTGTCCCCACGGTGTCCCTGCAGTGTCCCCCTGTCCCCACGGTGTCCCCCTGTCCCCTGGCTGTCCCCTGTCTGTCCCAGCCGTGTCCCTGGCTGTCCCCGCCGTGTCCCACCTGGGCGCGCAGCAGCTGCAGGGGGTGGCCGGGGTGGTGGCCCTGGTGGCCCTGGTGGCCCCGGTGGTGGCCCTGGTGTGGCAGCAGCGCGTCCCGGGCCAGGATGGCGGCGGCGCGGAGCGCGAAGGAGGCGAAGAGGTTGGCGTGGAGAAGGTTCCGGGTGCAGCGCAGGCGCCTGGGGACACGGGGACACCTGGGTGACACCTGGGGGACACCTGGGGGACACTGACACCCTGGGTGACACCCTGGGTGACACAAAGAGGTTGGCGTGGAGAAGGTTCCGGGTGCAGCGCAGGCGCCTGGGGACACAGGGACACCTGGGTGACATGGGGGACACTCCCCAGGTGTGCCAGTGCCCCCCAGGTGTCCCAGCCCCCCCCTCAGGTGTCCCAGTGCCCCCCAGGTGTCCCAGTGCCCCCCAGGTGTGCCAGCCCCAGGTGTGCCAGTCCCCCAGGTGTGCCACCCCCCAGGTGTGACACAGCCCCAGGTGTGCCGGTGTCCCCCAGGTGTCCCAGATTCCCCCAGGTGTCCCGGTGTCCCCCAGGTGTGACACAGCCCCAGGTGTCCCGGTGCCCCCCAGGTGTCCCAGATCCCCCCAGGTGTGCCAGCCCCAGGTGTGCCCCTACCTGAGCAGCAGCAGCAGCAGCAGCGCCACCAGCAGCGCCACCAGGGACAGCGAATAACCCACGGTGTAGAGGAGGCGGAACTGCTCCAGGAGCCACACCTGGCGCTGGGGACAGGGACAGGGGACATGGGGACACAGCAGGGGACATGGGGACACGGCATGGCACAGGGGACACGGCAGGTGACACGGGACAGGGGACACAGGGACAGCGAATAGCCCACGGTGTAGAGCAGGCGGAACTGCTCCAGGAGCCACACCTGGCGCTGGGGACAGGGACAGGGACAGGGACAGGGCATGGCACAGGGGACAGGGGACAGGGCAGGGGACAGGGCAGGGGACAGGGGACAGGGACAGGGGACATGGCGGGGAACAGGGACAGGGACAGGGGGACATGGGGACATGGCAGGGGACAGGGCAGGGGACAGGGGGACAGGGGACATGGCAGGGGACAGGGCAGGGGACAGGGGACAGGGACAGGGGACAGGGCAGGGGACAGGGGACAGGGACAGGGACATGGCAGGGGACATGGCATGGCACAGGGGACACGGCAGGGGACACGGCAGGGGACAGGGGACACGGGAGGGGACAGGGACAGGGACATGGCAGGGGACACGCCACGGCACAGGGGGACACGGCAGGGGACAGGGGACATGGCAGGGGACAGGGACAGGGACTGGGGGACATGGGGACATGGCAGGGGACAGGGGGACAGGGGACACAGCAGGGGACACGGCAGGGGACAGGGGACATGGCGGGGAACAGGGACAGGGACAGGGGGACATGGCAGGGGACAGGGGACAGGGGACAGGGGACAGGGACAGGGACAGGGGACATGGCAGGGGACAGGGGACAGGGGACAGGGGGACACGGCAGGGGACACGCCATGGCACAGGGGACACGGCAGGGGACAGGGGACACGGCAGGGGACAGGGGACATGGTAACATGGGGACACGGCGACATGGGGACACAGGGACAGGGGGACACGTCAGGGGACATGCCACGGCACAGGGGGCACGGCAGGGGACAGGGGACACGGGGCACGGGGCACAGCGCGACACAGGGGGTGACACAGGGGTGACACATGTGCCAGCGCGGCGTGGCGCCACCCGGTGTCACACGGAGCGCAGTGTGACACACGCGGGGCGCAGTGTGACACGCGGTGACACGGAGCGCGACACGGGGGCGGCACGTGGCACCTCCCGGCGGGGTGGCACCTCCCGGCGCTGTCACCCGCTGTCCCCGGCGCTGTCACCCGCTGTCCCCGAGGCGCCACTGCCGCCGCGCTGTCCCCGCAGTGTCCCCTCCCTGTCCCCTCCCTGTCCCCGCCGTGTCCCCTCCCTGTCCCCTCCCTGTCCCCTCCGTGTCCCCTCCCTGTCCCCTCCGTGTCCCCTCCCTGTCCCCACCACATCCCTGCCGTGTCCCCTCCGTGTCCCCTCCGTGTCCCCCCATTGTCCCCTCAATGTCCCCTCGATGTCCCCCCAGTGTCCCCCCATTGTCCCCTCAATGTCCCCTCATTGTCCCCCCATTGTCCCCTCAATGTCCCCTCAATGTCCCCCCCCATTGTCCCCACCTCTCCCGCCCCATTGTCCCCTCAATGTCCCCCCCATTGTCCCCTCAATGTCCCCTCAATGTCCCCCCCATTGTCCCCTCAATGTCCCCCCATTGTCCCCAGATGTCCCACCCCAATGTCCCCTCAATGTCCGCTCCTGTCCCCTCAATGTCCCCCCCACTGTCCCCTCAATGTCCCCCCCATTGTCCCTTCAATGTCCCCTCAATGTCCCCCCTATTGTCCCCTCAATGTCCCCTCAATGTCCCCACCTGTCCCCTCAATGTCCCCACCTCCAGCAGCTCCAACTCTGCCAGGTCCTGCCGCTTTCGCCTGTCCCCTCCCTGTCCCCTCCCTGTCCCCACGCATCCCCACCTGTCCCCCCAGTGTCCCCTCGATGTCCCCTCGGTGTCCCCTCAGTGTCCCCACCTGCAGTGGCTCCATGTCCGCCAGGTCCTCGCACTCGGAGTTGTCCTGCCAGGTCCTGCCGCTCTCGTCTGTCACCTCCCTGTCCCTCCCATTGTCCCCACGTGTCCCCACGTGTCCCCCCATTGTCCCCTCGATGTCCCCTCGGTGTCCCCTCATTGTCCCCACCTGCAGTGGCTCCATGTCCGCCAGGTCCTCGCACTCGGAGTTGTCCTGCCAGGTCCTGCCGCTGTCATCTGTCCCCTCCCTGTCCCCTCCCTGTCCCCCGCCATTGTCCCCATGTGTCCCCACGCGTCCCCACCTGTCCCCCCAATGTCCCCTCGATGTCCCCTCGGTGTCCCCTCAGTGTCCCCACCTGCAGTGGCTCCATGTCCGCCAGGTCCTCGCACTCGGAGTTGTCCTGCCAGGTCCTGCCGCTCTCGTCTGTCACCCAGCGCCCGTCGGGGCCGCAGCGCCGTGTCACCACGCCGCCCTGCACTGCCACACGGTGTCCCCTCCCTGTCCCCTCCCTGTCCCCTCCGTGTCACCACGCCGCCCTGCACTGCCACACGGTGTCCCCTGCTGTCCCCTCGGTGTCCCCTCCGTGTCACCACGCCGCCCTGCACTGCCACACGGTGTCCCCTCCCTGTCCCCTCAGTGTCCCCTGCTATCCCCGCTGTCCCCTCCCTGTCCCCCCACTGTCCCCTCCCTGTCCCCTCAGTGTCCCCTCCCTGTCCCCTCCCTGTTCCCTCACTGTCCCCTCACTGTCCCTCCCTGTCCCCATTGTCCCCATTGTCCCAGGTGGGCGGGGTTACCTCGGGGGTACCAGGGCAGGTACCAGGGGCAGGGGACAGTGGCCGTGCTGTGTCCCCCGCTGTCCCCTCCCTGTCCCCTCCCTGCTGTCCCCTCCCTGTCCCCATTGTCCCCAGGGGGGCGGGGTTACCTCGGGGGTACCAGGGCAGGTACCAGGGGCAGGGGACAGTGGCCGTGCTGTCCCTCCCTGTCCCCATTGTCCCCATTGTCCCCAGTGGGCGGGGTTACCTCGGGGGTACCAGGGCAGGTACCAGGGGCAGGGGACAGTGGCCGTGCTGTGTCCCCCGCTGTCCCCTCGCTGTCCCCCCTGTCCCCTGTCCCCATTGTCCCCATTGTCCCCAGGTGGGCGGGGTTACCTCGGGGGTACCAGGGCAGGTACCAGGGGCAGGGGACAGTGGCCGTGCTGTTGGGGACAGCGTCGCCCCAGCAGGCGTACAGGTCGAAGCTGCGGTTGCAGGCGGGGCCTGGCGGTGGCACATGGCACCGGGTGTCACCGGGATGTCACCGCGGTGTCACCGGGACGGGGTGTCACCGGGGTGTCACCACAGTGTCACCGGGGTGTCACCGGAGTGTCACCAGGATGTCACCAGGGTGTCACCGGGACGGGATGTCACCGGGACGTCACTGGGATGTCACCACAGTGTCACCACAGTGTCACCAGGATGTCACCGGAGTGTCACCAGGATGTCACCAGGGTGTCACCGGGACGGGATGTCACCGGGACATCACCGGGGTGTCACCACAGTGTCACCGGGGTGTCACCGGGACAGGGTGTCACCAGGGTGTCACCACAGTGTCACTGGGATGTCACCGGGATGGCACCGCGGTGTGGCCGGGTGTGGCACAGGTGTGGCCCAGGTGTGGCCGGGCGTGGCCGGGGGTGGCCGGGGTGTGGCCGTGATGTCACCGCGATGTCACCGCGGTGTGGCCCGGGTGTGGCCGGGTGTGGCCGGGTGTCACCGGGATGTCACTGCAGTGTGGCCGGGGTGTGGCCGGGCGTGGCCGGGGTGTGGCCGGGCGTGGCCGGGGTGTCATCAGGGCGTGGCCGGGCGTGGCCGCTCACCTGGCGGGGGCGGGGCCAGGCGCAGGTGCAGCTCGCAGTTCTGGCGGTACTGGCGCCACGCGGCCACCGTGGCCTGGGCGGAGCGTTCCTGGGGACAGAGGGGACAGAGGGGACATCAGGGGGGACATCAGGGGGGACATCAGGGGACAGAGGGGACAGTGAGGGGACAGAGGGGACATCAGGGGGGACAGAGGGGACAGAGAGGGGACAGGGGGGGACAGAGAGGACAGAGGGGACAGAGGGGACAGAGGGGACATCAGTGGGGACAGAGAGGGGACAGAGAGGACAGGGGGGACAGGGAGGGGACATCGGGGGAACATCAGGGGACACTGGGGGACATCGGGGGACAGAGAGGGGACATCAGGGGACATCAGTGGGGACAGTGAGGGGACAGAGGGGACAGAGGGGACATCAGTGGGGACATCAGGAGGGAGAGGGGACATCAGGGAAGAGAGGGGACATCAGGGGACATCAGGGGACATCGGGAGATATTGGGGGACATCAGGGGACATCAAGGGACATCAAGGGACACAAAGGGACATCAAGGGACATCGGGGGACACAAAGGGACATCAAGGGACACTGGGGAGACATCAGGGGACATCAGGGGACACTGAGGGGACATCAAGGGACACCAGGGGACATCGGGGGACATCAGGGGACATCAGGGGACACTGGAGGGACATTAAGGGACATCGGGGGACATCAGGGGACATCAGGGGACATCGGGGGACATCAAGGGACATCGGGGGACACAAAGGGACATCAAGGGACATGAGGGGACATCAAGGGACATCGAGGGACATCAGGGGACATCGGGGGACATCAAGGGACATCGGAGGACACTGGGGGACATCAAGGGACATCGGGGGACATCAAGGGACATCAAGGGACATCAAGGGACATCAGGGGACACCGGGGTCAGGGCGGGGTCTCACCTCTGCTCCCGGCGGGCCGGGGGTCGCCGCCTGCTGGCCCATGGTGGCCCCTGGTGTCCCCTCGCTGTCCCCGCGGTGTCCCCTCGCTGTCCCCTCGCTGTCCCCTCGGTGTCCCCGTGTCGGCTCCGCGCGTGGCTCTGTCACCCTCGGGTGGCACCGGCGGGGGCTGGCCCCGCCCCTGGGAGGGGCCTCGGTGCCACCAGGGGGGTGGCAGTGTCACCGGGGGGGGGTGGCAGTGTCACCGGGGGGGTGGCAGTGTCACCTGGGGGGGCTCAGTGTCACCGGGGGGGTGGCAGTGTCACCAGGGGGGTCCCGGTGTCACCCAGGTGTCCCCCAGTGTCCCCCACACCTGTCCCAGTGTCCCCAGTGTCACCCACAGGGGTCCCAGTGTCACCTGGGGGGGTCCCGGTGTCACCAGGGGCGTCCCAGTGTCACCCAGGTGTTCCTCAGTGTCACCCACGGGGGTCCCAGTGTCACCCAGGTGTCCCCCAGTGTCCCCCACACCTGTCCCCGTGTCCCCAGTGTCACCAGGGGGGTGGCAGTGTCACCAGGGGGGTGCCCAGTGTCACCTGGGGGGGTCCTGGTGTCACCCAGGTGTCCCTCAGTGTCCCCCAGACCTGTCCCCGTGTCCCCAGTGTCACCAGGGGGGTCCCAGTGCCACCTGTGTGGGGTCCCAGTGTCACCTGGGGGTGTCTCAGTGTCCCCCACTGTCCCCCACACCTGTCCCAGTGTCCCGCAGTGTCACCAGGGGGGTCCCAGTGCCACCTGTGGGGGTGTCAGTGTCCCCCAGGTGTCCCCCAGTGTCCCCCACACCTGTCCCAGTGTCCCCAGTGTCACCCAGGTGTCCCCCAGTGTCACCCAGGTGTCCCCCAGTGTCCCCCACACCTGTCCCAGTGTCCCCAGTGTCACCTGGGGGGGTCTCAGTGTCACCCAGGTGTCCCCAGTGTCACCCACGGGGGTCCCAGTGTCACCAGAGGGGTCCCAGTGTCACCCAGGTGTCCCCCAGTGTCCCCCACACCTGTCCCAGTGTCTCCAGTGTCACCCACGGGGGTGTCAGTGTCACCCAAGTGTCCCCCAGTGTCCCCCAGTGTCCCCCACACCTGTCCCAGTGTCCCCAGTGTCACCCATGATGCGTCCCAGTGTCACCTGGGGGGGTCCCAGTGTCACCTGGGGGGTGGCAATGTCACCTGTGGGGGATCAGTGCCACCTGTGGGGGGTCCCAGTGTCACCAGGTGGGGTCTTGGTGTCACCCAGGTGTCCCCAGTGTCCGCCACGGGGGTCCCAGTGTCACCAGGGGGGTCCCGATGTCACCCAGGTGTCCCCCAGCGTCCCCCAGCCCCCCCCAACCCCGTGGGCGTGTCCCCAAGGCAATGGGGGCGTATCCCAAGAGAACGGGGGCGTGTCCCCAGGAGGGGGCGTGTCCCCAGGAGGGGGCGTGTCCCCAGGAGGGGGCGTGTCCCCACCGCAGCGCGCGGGGTCCGCTCGTCCGCCAGGGGGCGCCAACCGCGGCAGAAGGGATTTGGGGGGGCGGGGCGCTGTGGGCGTGTCCCGGCGCGGCCCCGCCCCTCGTCCGCGCCGTGACGCCATCGGCGCGCGCCCCCGCGTGCCCCCCAGGATGGTGGCGGGCGCGTTCCCGCTGGCCAAGCTGCTGACGCTGGGCGCGCGCCAGCTCAGCCGCCCGCTGGCCGCGCGCATCAAGGCGGGGGCGCGCGCCTCGCCCTTCTTCCGCACCTACATCTGCCTGCCGCCCGCGCAGCGTGAGTCACACCTGGGGACACCTGGGGGGGACGGGGGGGGACGGGGGGCACCGCCCCGGGACCGCCTTGGGGGGAGGAGCGGCCTGGGACCCGCCCCGGGAGGGGTCATGGGGGTGTGGGGACACCTGGGGACACCTGGGGACACCGGGGGGCACCTGGGGGGGACGGGGGACACCGGGGGACACCGCTCTGGGGGGCGGAGGGGCTTGGGACCCACCCTGGGAGGGGTCATGGGGGTGTGGGGACACCTGGGGACACCTGGGGACACCTGGGGGGACGGGGGGCACCGGGGGGCACCGCCTTGGGGGGTGGGACCCGTCTGTGGCACCGCCTCGGTGGGAGGGACGGGGGTCACGGGGGTCTGGGGACACCTGGGGACACCTGGGGACACCTGGGGGGGACGGGGGGCACCGCTCTGGGGGGGCGGAGGGGCCTGGGACCCGCCCCGGGAGGGGTCACGGGGGTGTGGGGACACCTGGGGCCACCTGGTGGGACGGGGGACACCGGGGGACACCTGGGGACACCGCCCCGGGACTGCCTTGGGGGCTGGGACCCGTCTGTGGCACCGCCTCGGTGGGAGGGACGGGGGTCATGGGGGCCTGGGGACACCTGGGGACACCTGGGGGGCACGGGGGACAGTGGGGGGCACCGCACTGGGACCGCCTTATGGGGAGGAGCGGCCTGGGACCCGCCCCGGGAGGGGTGACGGGGGTGTGGGGACACCTGGGGACACCTGGGGACATGGGGGGACCCCACCCCGGGACCGCTCTGCGGGGGGAGAGGGGTCTGGGACCCATCCTGGGAGGGGTCACGGGGGTGTGGGGACACCTGGAGACGCCTGGGGACACCTGGGGGGGACAGGGGACCCGCTTTGAGGGGTGGGAGTGGCCTGGGACCCCCCTTGGGAGGGGTCACGGGGGTGTGGGGACACCTGGGGACGCCTGGGGACACCTGGGGACCTTCGGCCAGCCCCTCTTCCCGGCCCCCCGTGGGCCCAGAGGGGTCGGGGGAGTCCTGGGGGGTGACAAGGACACTGGGGGATACTGGGGACACTGGGGGGACACTGGGGGACACTGGGGGACACTGGGGGGACACTGGGGGACACTGGGGGACACTGGGGGGACACTGGGGACACTGGGGGGGCACTGGGGGGACACTGGGGGGACACTGGGGGGCACTGGGGGACACTGGGGGACATTGGGGACACTGGGGGGGATTTGGGGGAATTTATGGGGGAATTTTGGGGGATTTGGGGCTGGATTTGGGGGGGATTTGGGGCTGGATTTGGGGAGGGGTCTGGGGTTGGTTTGGGGGGGATTTGTCACCACTCCCCCTCTCCCGTGCCTCAGTTTCCCTCTCACCTGTCTCTCACCTGTCTCTCACCTGTCTCACCTGTCTCACCTGTCTCACCTGTCTCTCACCTGTCTCTCACCTGTCTCACCTCTTTCACCTGTCTCTCACCTGTCTCTCACCTGTCTCTCCCTGTCTCACCTGTCTCACCTGTCTCTCCCCTCTCTCACCTGTCTCACCTGTCTCTCACCTGTCTCACCTGTCTCCACCCCTCAGTTTCCCTCTCACCTGTCTCTCACCTGTCTCTCACCTGTCTCTCACCTGTCTCCCCTGTCTCCGCCCCCAGTTTACCATTGGGTGGAGATGCGTGCCAAGCTCCGCCCCCTGGGTTTCTCTGTGCCTCAGTTTCCCTCTCACCTGTCTCTCACCTGTCTCTCACCTGTCTCACCTGTCTCTCCCCTGTCTCTCACCTGTCTCTCCCCTGTCTCTCTGTGCCTCAGTTTCCCTCTCACCTGTCTCTCACCTGTCTCACCTGTCTCTGTGCCTCAGTTTCCCTCTCACCTGTCTCTCCCCTGTCTCACCTGTCTCTCCCCTGTCTCTCACCTGTCTCACCTGTCTCTCCCTGTCTCCGCCCCCAGTTTACCATTGGGTGGAGATGCGTGCCAAGCTCCGCCTCCTGGGTTTCCGGGGGGCGGCGGTGAAGCCGCTGAACGAGGAGGCGGCGGCCGAGCTGGGGGCGGAGCTGCTGGGGGAGGCGCTGGTGTTCGGCGTGGGCGGGCTCTGCCTCTACCTGGAGTACCTGCGGCAGGCGGGGCAGGGCCGGCGGCGCGAGGAGCACCTGGAGCGGAGCCTGGCCGAGCTGCGGGCGGGGCTGGAGGCGCTGCGGGCCGACCTGGAGGCGCTGCGGGGGCGGGGCGGGGCGGGGCCGGGCCCGGAGGGGGCGGGGCTGCAGCCGGGACACGCCCTGGGTGGGGCGGGGAGTGACCAGGGTGGGGATGGGGATGGGCAAAGTGGGGTTGGACACGCCCAGGGAGGGATGGGACACGCCCAGGGTGGGGCAGGGTGTGATCTGGGTGGGGTTGGACACGCCCAGGGAGGGGTTGGACACTCCCAAAAAGGGGTTGGACACACCAGGGAGGGGTGGGACACGCCCAGGGTGGGGTGGGATACGCCCTGGGACCCTCAGACCACGCCCAGGGAGGGGTGGGACACACCCAGGAGGGGTTGGACACACCCAGGGTGGGGTGGGACACGCCCAGGGAACCTCAGACCACGCCCAGGGTGGGGTTGGACACGCCCAGGTACACGCCCAGGGTGGACACGCCCTAGGAGGGGCAGGGCACAACCCGGGACACGCCCAGGGTGGGGATG